>NW_024412415.1:33587159-33626458 GCF_014898765.1 Herpailurus yagouaroundi | reverse complement strand
ATGCAAATTGGTGCAGCCGCTCTGGAAAGCAGTGTGGAGGTTCCTCAAAAAATTAAAAATAGACCTACCCTATGACCCAGCAATAGCACTGCTAGGAATTTATCCAAGGGACACAGGAGTACTGATGCATAGGGGCACTTGTACCCCAATGTTCATAGCAGCACTCTCAACAATAGCCAAATTATGGAAAGAGCCTAAATGTCCATCAACTGATGAATGGATAAAGAAATTGTGGTTTATATACACTATGGAATACTACGTGGCAATGAGAAAAAATGAAATATGGCCTTTTGTAGCAACGTGGATGGAACTGGAGAGTGTGATGCTAAGTGAAATAAGCCATACAGAGAAAGACAGATACCATATGGTTTCACTCTTATGTGGATCCTGAGAAACTTAACAGGAACCCATGGGGGAGGGGAAGGAAAAAAAAAAAAAAAAAAGAGGTTAGAGTGGGAGAGAGCCAAAGCATAAGAGACTGTTGAGAACTGAGAGCAAACTGAGGGTTGATGGGGGGTGGGAGGGAGGAGAGGGTGGGTGATGGGTATTGAGGAGGGCACCTTTTGGGATGAGCACTGGGTGTTGTATGGAAACCAATTTGACAATAAATTTCATATATGAAAAAAAAAGTAGCAAAGATTTCTAAAATAGGACAAAATAAAAACCAAATCTTAAAGCAAAAAAAAAAAAAAAGCTCAACATCACTCATCACCAGGGAAATACAAATCAAAAACCACAACGAGATAGCACCTCACATCTGTCAGAATAGCTAAAATTAACAACTCAGGAAACAACAAATGTTGGCAAGGATGCAGAGAAAGAGGAACACTTTTTCACTGTTGGTGGGACTGCAAACTGGTTCAGCCACTCTGGAAAACAGTATGTTTCCTCAAAAAATTAAAAATAGAGCTACCCTACAACCCAGCAATTGTACTAGTAGGAATTTATCCAAAGGATACCAAAATGCTGATTTGAAGGGGCATATGCACCCAATGTTTACAGCAGCACTATCAACAGTAGCCAAAGTATGGAAAGAGCCCAAATGTCCATCGATGGGTGAATGGATAAAGAATATTTGGTATATATATATATGGTGGAATACTACTCGGTGATGAAAAAAATGAAATCTTGGGGCGCCTGGGTGGCGCAGTCGGTTGAGCGTCCGACTTCAGCCAGGTCACGATCTCGCGGTCTGTGAGTTCGAGCCCCGTGTGGGGCTCTGGGCTGATGGCTGAGAGCCTGGAGCCTGTTTCTGATTCTGTGTCTCCCTCTCTCTCTGCCCCTCCCCCGTTCATGCTCTGTCTCTCTCTGTCCCAAAAAATAAATAAACGTTGAAAAAAAAAATTAAAAAAAAAAAAAAAAAGATGTGGTATATATATACAATGGAGTACCACTCAGCAATCAAAAAGAATGAAATCTTGTCATTTGCAACTATGTGGATGGAATTGGAGGGTATTATGCTAAGTGAAATTAGTCAGTCAGAGAAAGACAAAAATCATGTCACTTCACTCCTATGAGGATTTTAAGAGACAAAACAGACGAACATAAGGGAAGGGAAACAAAAATAATATAAAAACAGGGAGGGGGACAAAACAAAAGAGACTCGTAAATATGGAGAACAAACTGACGGTTGCTGGAGGGGTTGGGGGGGGGGGTGGGCTAAATGGGTAAGGGGCATTAAGGAATCTACTGAAATCATTGCTTCACTATATACTAACTAATTTGGATGTAAATTTTGAAACATAAAGTTAAATCAAAAAAGAATTTGCAAAAAAACCCCTGAAGATTAGTAATTATCTGTTTGAGTTTCATATTGATGCCGTTTTTTTAAATTTTCTACAAAAACGTCGATCTCAAAATTTTCACATCTTTTTCATCTGGAATTAAAAATATCTGTACTATTCTTATGTGGATCCTGAGAAAGTTAACAGAAGACTATGGGGAGGGGAAGGGGAAAAAAAGTTAGAGAGGGAGGGAGGCAAACCATTAGAGACTCTTAAAGACTGAGAATAAACTGAGGGTTGATGGGGGGTGGGAGGGAGGGGAAGGTGGGTGATGGGCATTGAGGAGGGCACCTGTTGGGATGAGCACTGGGTATTGTATGGAAACCAGGTTGACAATAAATTTTGTAAAAAAAAAAAAAAAAAAAGTGTCCACTTACCTTGATGAGCACTGGGCCATATATGAAATATATGTTGAGTCGCCATGTTGTACACCTGAAACTAATATGACACTGTATGTTAACTACACTGGAATTAAACTTTTTTAAAAAGTGCAGGCAAAAAGTTTACTTTAAAGGAATGGTTTCGGGGCGCCTGGGTGGCGCAGTCGGTTAAGCGTCCGACTTCAGCCAGGTCACGATCTCACGGTCTGTGAGTTCGAGCCCCGCGTCGGGCTCTGGGCTGATGGCTCAGAGCCTGGAGCCTGTTTCCGATTCTGTGTCTCCCTCTCTCTCTGCCCCTCCCCCGTTCATGCTCTGTCTCTCTCTGTCCCAAAAATAAATAAACGTTGAAAAAAAAAAAATTTAAAGGAATGGTTTCTAGAGAGAGACGGATGTAGGCTTGGGAAAACCCAGGGAAGTGAGAGAGAACTTGAGAAAGAAGGAAAGGGATGCTTTATCCTTCAAATTTAAAGTAGCGCAATATGAATAGGTACCAATAGAGAACTTTGATTCTTTAAATAATATGTTATCTTCATTTCGTAAGTGACTTCAACGTGTAACGTGATTAAAACCTTGCCAAAAATACAGGCTAGAGCAGCTCTTTTTTTTTTTTTTCCATCCTTGTACCTGGGATAGCGTGAAAAAGCCCAATTTTCCTTGCTGGATCCTTGGTGTCTTTTTACATACAATTACCGCTGCCCCTTGTCTCTGATGTGGTTATTGCAAGGGAGAGGTACAATGATTTTCAGAGTCAGCACCTAATTGACAGCATGTTCCTGATTCTTAAAAAAAAAAAAACAAAAAAAAAAAAGGAAATTCTGCCTAAAAAAAAAAAAAAGTAATGTAAGCACATCCTAAAAACATTTAAATGAAACATTCCCACTCTTCAAGTACTAACCATTCTTAAGTTTGCTGTGAATACAGTGCTTCGTGAATTATTTATGAGCATACATATGAATGTGTATTCAGATTGTTTTTTTGAATTTATTTTACAAAATAAATTATCCCGTGCATGGTGCTCTGAAACTTGCTATCTTATCCCCAGTGTATCCCAGACTCATTTCCAAGACGATGCACAGAAATCTATATCCTTCTTTTCGATGGTTGCAAGTATAGATCTACAATAAAGTTTTTAACACTATTGTTAAACATCTAGGTGGTCAACTTTCCACGATCACAAATATCACAACTATTCAGCAACGAGCTTTCCTTGTTTGTATATTTTTGCAAATTTGTGCCAATATTTCTGTGAACAAAATTCTGAGAAATGGCTCTTCTCAATCAGATGCACTATACATAAAAGTTTGTATTTGGGACCAAATTGCCCTCGACAGAGTTTGTCCCACTTTACTTTTCCACAGTCACAGGTGAGCATGTTCAAACCATACTCTTGTGGTGGAAGGCTCTTATTTGGCTCTCCACAAAGCTGATCCATTTCCAATCATTCATAAACTATGACTGGCTTTATTTTAACGGAACTTGCAGCTTAAATCTGACTGGTGCTGTGAAAGGCCAAGTTTTAAGTGGTCAGTTAATGAAGTTTCTGTAACCCGTTTATTCTTTTAACATGTGGGTGATTATCTTTCAGGTCCAGAAGTCTTTTATTGTTTTTTAAATAACAACAGGCAACGACGTTGATCAAACGTGATCACAAATGACTTTATTTCAGGACTTGAGTTGTGCCATAAATCACTAGTTATGGATTCCCCAGATCATGCCATTGCTTGGAGGGCAACACATAAAGCATGAAAAACACCATCATTCTCTTTTACTACTACTTGTTTCAGCACAAAACCTCCACAATACAATAGCTTGGGGTTGTCAGTAACACTGTGTATTGATTTTTTAAGTTATTGGACTCACCCATGGCACAGTTTTAGCAAGATCATACACTCTCCAGACCTTTTATTTCATTACATTTTCAAAAGTCTGTATCCTTCAACTGTCTTAGATACTTCATGTGTCAGCCTTGGAACCCCAAATCTAGGGTTTCCTGAATTTATACCACATAGGTATGGCAGCAGCCTCCAGGTGATTTTGAGAAAGCTAAATCTTTGCCAGGTCCTAAACAAAATCATCAAGTGTCTACATTCACCTTGTTTTTAGTTTGTAAAACACTCTAGTGTGATTTATACAAGGGATATTACATAATTGCATTTGTTGTTGTCATCAGATAAACGCTCGATTTGAGTTCGAGAGAGGTCAGTCTGAAGAGGAGTGGGCAGTGGAATATGGAGGCCTCATGCTCTTAGGCTGAACGCCCCTCGTATGAGTGCCTGTTTCAGCATAAAGGGGGGATGGGTAGCTTCTGTTCCTCTCCAGAAAAGACTTCCAGACTCAGCCAGTGAGAAACCAGCCATCCTGTAAGATCAGAGTGTGCTATACTCTGAAGGGTTTAGGCAAGACAGCCAACAATTCTGGTTTGCCTGGAGGGGACGTGTCCCACTTCTTTTTTTTTTTTTTTTTTATGTTTATTTTTGAGAGAGTGAGACAGAGACAGAGACAGAGCATGAGCGGGGGAGGGGCAGAGAGAGAGGGAGACAAAGAATCCAATGCAGGCTCCAGGCTCTGAGCTGTCAGCACAGAGCCTGATGTGGGGCTCCAACTCATGAACCAGGAGACCATGACCTCAGCCGAAATCAGATGCTTAACTGACTGAGCCACCTAGGCATCTCGGGACTGTCCCACTTTTAAGTACTAGAAGTCCTGCATCCTGGAAAACCCATAGGATCGGTTCCTATGGGAAACGCTAACAGTGCAAACAGGCTCAGCTATATCTATTACTTTGTCATTTTGTAGAAATGACAAAATGGTTATAAAAATTGTGGTACGTGCAGGGGCACCCGGGTGGCTCAGGCACTTAAGCGTTTGACTTTGGCTCAGGTCATGACCTCATGGTTCGTGAGTTTGAGCCCCACATCAGGCTCTGTGCTGACAGCTCAGAGCCTGGAGCCTACATCGGATTCTGTGTCTCTCCCTCTCTCTCTGCTCCTCCTCTGCTAGTGCTCTGTCTCTTTGTCTCTCAAAAATAAATAAACATTAAAAAAAATTTTTTTTAATTGTGGCACATATTAACATTTACTTACCACAAAATAATGCACTTAAAACACCCCAAATATACAATTCATTATACTTGTGCTATTCACAAGATAACTTCAGAATTTTTAACAATATTAATTTACACACAGAAGTCCAGTTAATGGCACAGGTTAAAAATTGTAAGGTGAACATCTTCCTTCATTCTTTTTTTTTTTTAAAGAAAACCTGATTTTAGATATTCATAATTTCTTATTTATTTCAAAATGTCAGAATTCTCAGTCAGACTTGAAAACACATTAAAACAAGTCCTTGGCAATCTCCAATTATTATTGGTGACCTTGATATCTACTTGGCCATAATCTTGGGAACAGAAGGGCATATAAACAGTCATTTAGTCATTTCTTCGTTGTTCCTTCATTCTTGTTGGTCTATCTGTGACTATAGGAATAGCCTCATTTAGATGGTACCCTTTCACACTGTTGGTGGGAATGCAAACTGGTGCAGCCACTCTGGAAAATACTATAGACATTCTTCAAAAAGTTAAAAACAGAACTACCCTATGACCCAGCAATTGCACTACTAGGTATTTATCCAAAGGATACAAAACTGCTGGTTCGAAGGGGCACAGGCACCCCAAAGTTTATAGCAGTGCTATCAACAGTAGCCAAATTATGGAAAGAGCCCAAATTTCCATCAACTGATGAATGGATAAAGAAGATGTGGATAAAGAAAAGATAAAGATGTGGGTAAAGAATGGATAAAGAAAAGATAAAGATATAATGGAATACTACTCAGCAATGAAAAAGAATGAAATCTTGTGATTTGCAACAACGTGTATGGAACTAGAGTGCATTATGCTAAGTGAAATAAGTCAGGTAGAGAAAGACACATATATGATTTCAGTCATATGTGGAATTTAAGAAACACAACAGATGAACATAGGGAAAGGGAAGGAAAAGTAAAATAAAAACAGAGGAGGAGGCAAACCATAAGAGAGTCTTAAATATAGAGAACAAACTGGGGGCTGCTAGAAGTGAGGTGGCTGGGGAGATGGGCTAGATGGGTGATGGGCATTAGGGAGGGCACTTGTTGGGATGAGCACTGAGCGTTATATGTAAGTGATGAATCACTGGGCTCTACTCCTGAAACCAATACTACACTGTATGTTAACTAACTTAAATTTAAATGAATACATTTTTTAAAAAATGAAAAAAAAAAGGTGGTACATCTAAATTCTAAATGTAAGGTCCTCTGTGAATGCTGGGCCTGGGCCATGGCAGGTTCTGGGGAGGTGAGGATGGGGTAGTCAGTGCCAATCTCACTAGGCAAAATGCAAGAGACTAGGTCAGGTGGATTACCAAGGGCAAGGTGAGCCTGTCCCTGGTGCAAGCAAGAGGGGAACATTAAAAAGAATTTTCAAATGATAATAAAACGGACTGCAAATTGATCTGCTTTTTATGATCACTACTCTGACAATTCTGATAAAAAAATCATTGAAAGAAAAACACTAGCTCCCTGAAAAAAAATTTTTGTTGTTCTACATTCTTAAGAAGAGCAGTGACTACAGTTGGGTTTTAAGAATATACACGTAAGCGGAGACCAGTGCCTTGATTTCAGCTCAGGGCATGATCTCATGGTTTGTGGTTTCAAGCCCCCATCAAGCCCAGCATTGATAGTGTGGAGCCTGCTTGGGATTCTCTCTCTCTCTCTCTCTCTCTCCCTCTCTCTCTCTGCCCTTCCCCCCGCTGTCTCTCTCTCTAAAAAAAAAAAAAAAAAAAAGGAATATACACACAAGCCTTGAAATTGCACTTTTGTTTATTACTTACAGTTTGGTAAGCACCTGGTCTACACGGAGGCTAATTTGGAGAACTCCCAGTTAGACCATTGGCCCCTAACACACTCAGCTGTGCACTTTTGTTTTGCGATTAAATTCAAATTGTTCAGAATTCTTCGAGCCCTCTTTGACGCAGTGTGTGCCTCTGGCACTGGTGATATGACATATCCCTGCGTCTAGATAGGAGACTTGACGTCGTCAGCAACGATGGCACACGGTTGGAAAGATGAGAAAGCGGAGCCTGAGTTACTTCAGTTCTGTTATTCTTTGTGACCTCTTGGAGTTTCTACTTGTATTTACAATTGAAAACAGTGAAATCGTGTGCCAATCATGAGATATAATTTTTTGTTGGTAAGTGCAAATTTTAGTTCATACCTGAAATATCATTAAAATTTATATCTGTTCCTTTAAAAAAATTTTAATATTTATTTATTTTTTGAGAGAGAGAGAGAGAGAGAGAGAGAGAGAGCGGGGGAAGGACAGAGAGAGAGGGAAACACAGAATCCAAAGCAGGCTCCAGGTTCTGAGCTGTCAGCACAGAGCCCGACGCGGCCCTCGAACCCACTAACTATGAAATCATGACCTGAGCTGAAGTCGGACACTTAATCGACTGAGCCACCCAGATGCCCCAGTTCCTTTTAAATAGCTGTAAAACTAAAACCAAATCAAGAAAACTATTATTACTGATTATAAAGAAAATTATTTTATCATATGGAGTATAAGGGGTTACTAAACATGTTCATATTTGCATGTATCTGCTTTAACATTAACTTTTTTCTCTCCTTTGTATATGTCTTTGGTTTATAAGTCAAGTGACTCGTCCAAGATCACACAGTCAGAACCTAACTCGCAGAAGCCGAAGCCCTGTTCTTCTGACTCCACGTCAGTCCTTTCCACAACTGCATGATTCCTGTTCACCGTCTGTTCTTGCACATTTTTCAAATGTAATTCAAGGCCTTAAGCATTTGGGTCTAGAAGTTCAGCAGTAAAAGAATCTGTTGTTTAAAAAGGACGTTTTTAAGGGGCGCCTGGGTGGCTCAGTTGGTTAAGCGTTCAACCTTGGCTCAGGTCATGATCTCGCAGTTCGTGAGTTCGAGCCTCGCATTGGCTCACTGCTGTCAGCTCAGAGCCCACTTTGGATCCTCTGTTCCCTCCCCCTACCCCGCCCCTCTCCCATGCACACACACTCTCTCAAAAATAAACACTTAAAAACTTTTTAAAGGATATTTTTGTTCTTCGTGTGCAAAATTGTATTTTGCACAAAAGTAGCTGTGGTTCTCCTAAATGTTTTCCTTTTTCCCCCCCAAGTATAAATTAATGTCTATGAGGCCTTCCCAACAGCTCCTTCATAAACTGTGGGCTCCTCTGAAATGCTCTTCAGTGAGTACCTAGGAGAGCTTATGGGGAGCTAGACCAGAAGCAGGAATATTCAGGGGTTACCGCTCCACCCCTGCAGGCTCATGAACAAGGTGAGACCCACGCAGGCAATAACCCCAAGAGTTAACTGCAGTGGCCGGGGAGAGACTCATAGCAGACATTTAAAGACTTTGTACTGATATTACGCATGGCCAATCCCATCATGGTCCAACATTTAGACAGACCCTAGGCATTGTTCACGGAACGGTCTATCACGCTGCTTACAGCAGTAACCTTTGGAGACGTTTTACATGTCCAGTGAAGGCACAGGTTGTTCCAGATCTTTCTGTTTTCTTCCCAGGCTAGCTCTACCCTGTAGCAATGAGTCATACGAATGTCACGGAGCACATATTACACTCTCTACTTTCAAGGACACACATTTTTGGGTCTTTTTCTTCCCCGAGGGGAAGGCAACATAAAATATAATGTCAACACAAGCACTTTATATTTATTCCAAATCATGGTAGACTTGACTTCAGGTTTAAATTTAGCTTTAATGTGCGTAACACATTCTGATCTAGCTAGCAGTGGGCCCTCACCAAACAGTTTCTGAACGTTTTCTGCTCTTACCTTCGAAAAGGCTGTCCAACTTAGCTTGAACAGTTCGGCTTGTTTGTTCCCTAATTTGTAGAAGGATGAACTCAAAATGGCAGGTGTGTGCGAAGTGAAATAATTTAATAATGTAGTAACGATTCAGTTGAGAACGCCCCTCTGCCATGTTCGCTAGGTTAGTTTTCTGCTCAGTCGCAGCACCTGTCGCCTCCTGGCGACTTGTTCAACGCTCAGTTCTGAGCGTGTAAGATTTGTGTACATTTGGCAGGCACCCCCACCGTGCGAAGGTTTGCGATATGCCTCTTGGCTTTTGCGAGGGACCTACGTTAGTACCTGGTTTCACTGACGGAAAGAAATCCGAAGAGGAGTTTTGTTTTTGTGAAGAAGGCCACACGCGAAAAGAGCGCGTTCAGTGTTTTGCAGTCAGCGGTTGCGGAGACAGCAGACACCAAGCAGGGAGAGTGGCGCCGCCAAGCGCCTTCCCTGGGAACTGCACTCGGTATCAGCAGCGAGCCCTCGGCTTTGAACAGTATCCTGGAGCATTTGTGCTTTATCTCAATTTGTTTTGTGCATCTGTTAACAAGATGTGCCCTAAGATATCAGAAAAGCCTAAGAGAGGTTATTTTTGGGGGGTCCTGGAACACTCAAAAAATTTTCGGTATAAATTAATGGTAATTGCTTCTTCACTTTATGCAATTTCGGCTTCCGATAGGTATCATAGGCATACTCTACTTTTGGATAACGGGGGCAACCTGTACTCCTTCTTCGGCATCATTTAATATATTTAAATCCAGTGATGCATCTGGAAGCAGACAATGTTTTCGTTTGGGTTTTAAATATATTAAAAGACATGTTCCAGCGCATTCCAGAAACCAGCCTTGCTGGGTTCTCATTGGATTTCATGGCTTCTCTGTGAAATGTCTGGCCAACCCACTCTGACGCTGTCCGGTAGGTGGTTCTCTTCTTCCCTTCTTCCCATGATGAAATTTACCTTGTCATTTCCCCCCCAAGGTTCATTAGTGCAACAGACATGTGGGTGTTAATTACTTTCTCTGTTTGTCAATTGATTTTTTTTTAATTTTTTTTTCAACGTTTATTTATTTTTGGGACAGAGAGAGACAGAGCATGAACGGGGGAGGGGCAGAGAGAGAGGGAGACACAGAATCGGAAACAGGCTCCAGGCTCTGAGCCATCAGCCCAGAGCCCGACGCGGGGCTCGAACTCACGGACCGCGAGATCGTGACCTGGCTGAAGTCGGACGCTTAACCGACTGCGCCACCCAGGCGCCCCTCAATTGATTTTTTTAAAACATTTTTGAACTTCTCTTTAGGAGTACATTTTAAAACTAGAATCAGTCAGCATTTCACTTGTAGTGATTTAAGGAATTGGGTTTCCTAGTTTTAGAATAGTGCGTGCAAACAGAAATCAAAATTTATTGCTGTTAGTGAAAATTAAATATTAGCTTGCAAAATATGCATTAGGAAGTTATTCACTATTATAAAATGCAAATGAGTTGATCTCTTGTTTGTTAATCAGTAACATAAGGGAGGGAAAAGCTAGCATCCGTTTTTACTTCAAAGAAAACAACAAAATTGAGCAAAAATACATCAAGACCAAAGCCATTCAGATTTTGGCAAAACCGCTCTTTCTAGATTGGCAATAAAGCAGGAACATTGGGTCTTGATAACTTTATAACTTCACATACTAATAATTACATAAATATAAGAATTATCAATATCGTGTTCAAGCCACAGGGCTGTTATTTGGGGAAAAATAAGTTAGATCCAGTTTTATTATATCTTATACCAAAAAATGTCTAGATAGATTAAACTGTTAAGTATATAAACATCAAGAAATAAATAGAAAAAAAGTAGAGTTGTATATCTGTCAGGTTCTATTGGTCAGGAGAATCTCTCTCTAAATAAGGAGAAACTTCCTAAGTTCAAGAGCAATGCTAGAAACTCAAAGGAAAGTAGTGGCAGGTTTAGCAACATTAAAATTATATGAGACTATAAACATAATTAAAAGACCAAGTAGAAGCTGGAAAAAATTGCAGCAAATTTAATAAAGGGTAAATCTCTTTACCAAATAAAAGCCTCATATGTAGAAGCAAGAAAAATATCAAGGAGTGAACAGAACAATGGGCAAAAAATATGAATACACAATTCTGAAAAAAGAAAACAATAGCTAATCAATAAGCAAAAAATGCACTTAACCTCAATTGTGTTCAAATTAATGCAATAACAAATACTATCTTGCCTAATTCAAATAGTGTACATAATTTAAAATGGATGATTATGAGCAATTCTGGTCAAAGTGCAGTAAGATGAATTCTTGCTCACTATGGTGAGTGTGTAAATATTTAGCTTTCTGGAACCAGTTCAATCACGTATACCAATAATCTGAAAAGGAACGCTATTCTTTGGCATAAAGATAACTTTAGGCTGACTGTATTCTTTTTTTTTTAAGTTTATTTATTTATTTTGAGAGAGAACAAGCAGGGGAGGGGGGCAGAGAGGGGGGCGGGCGCAGAGGATCTGAAGTGGGCTCTGTGCTGACATCAGAGAGCCCAATGTGGGGCTGAAACTCACAAACCATGAGATCATGAGGGCTGAAGTCAGATGCTTAATCGATTGAGCCACCCAGGCACCGGCAGCCTGATTGTATTCTTATGATATGGTTTAACATGTTGTTGGATCCACTGGTTGATGAGATTCAGGTTCCATTTTTTTTTTTCTTTTTTATTAGGCAAGGGTACTGCATGTGTGATGCTGTGTGCTTCACTCTACATCACCTCAGGGGCACATCATAACCACTCATCCCATCCTTAGTAGTAGGTAACAGAGTAAACCACTCAGCCTTCCTATCCAGGATGTAACTATTTTTTTATATATGTAAAATAATCAAGCTTAGATGAAAATTATGTTAGAAAGAAACTACAAATGTAAGCTCCATTTATAAAATCAGGAGGGGAGGGGAATGTTTTTTCTAATGTATGCTGTAGAATGTTTTCAATGTTCAGTGTGTAGTTGGTTATATATACTCCTGGAATACTGCAACTTACAAAGTAGTTGATTCAAATTTGATACAATTAGAATGCCTTCCAGAGAAGCCTTCTTTCACTTTTCTGTGCCACATGGAAGAAGCGTGATCAAAATGAGTGAGTCCAGAATGCTTCCCAAAACAGAACTGTAATGCATTGGACTTTAGTCTGATGATTAGTCCAGGAATTTTCCGACACCAAATTCGACCACTCAGTCTAATGAGGAACTCTATCCAGGTGTTCAGTTTACCCTCATTTGCCCTCAGTAATGGGCGTAAATTTTCTGGCTCCTAGGTCGCCCTCTTTAATCTTTGTACTACTTGAAATAAGCTGCTTGCCTGTGGTCAGAAGAGCTGAATGAGGGGGCGCCTGGGTGGCTCAGCCGGTTAAATGTCTGACTTCAGCTCAGGTCATGATCTCGCAGTTTATGAGTTCGAGCCCCGCGTCGGGCTCTGTGCTGACAGCTCAGAGCCTGGAGCCTGTTCCGGTTTCTGTGTCTCCCTCTCTCTCTGCCCCTCCCCTGCTCTTGTGCTCTCTCTCTCTCTCAAAAACAAATGAACTTTTTTTAAAAATTAAAAAAAAATACATTAACAACAAAACTCATGTGGTACTATAGCAAAAGGAAATTACAGTGAAGGAAACATGTATATTAGGCCATGTATGTAGTACCCTTCATACTACTTTTCTCATGTTGAGGCTTGCCCTGGGCTCCACACAGCCCAACCTGCCACACGCACTTGAACACCATTGGATGTTCTGGGTTAGACTAGGGACAGACTACCTTCACTGCAGCCTGGTATAGCTTGAGAAGCATTGTTTCTCTGGGCCTCGCTCAAAGCTGGCAAGCTTTTACTTCTCCAAAGATGTCCTATAAAGTACCTTATGTCTGTCAGCCTTGCCTTCCATTCTGGAGCAAGTATCCAACATAACTCAGATGTCTGGACCCCCCCCCCTACCCCCGGGAACTTTACGGATGTGGCAATTCCCTGATTTTTCTTGGGCTGTATCTCCTCCCTTCAGCATCCAAGTATCTTACCAAGTCAGGCAGGGTGTCTGCTCTTTCCTGCTCATCAGGCCCGCTTAGCACAGAGACATCAGTATAGAGGACCAGGACTATGTCCTATGGGTTGGTGACAGGATCAAGGTTTCTAAGTACAAGACTGAAGAACAGGAACGCCTGGGTGACTCAGTCAGCTGAGCGCCTGACTTCTGATTTCGGGTTAGGTCACGATCCCACGCTGGTGGCATCGAGCCCCATGTCCAGCCAAGCATGGAGCCTGCTTGGGATTCTCGCTGTCTCCCTTTGCCCCTCTCCCCCACTTGCACGTTCTCTCTCTCTCTCTCTCTCTCTCTCTCTCTCTCTCTCTCTAAATTAAAAAAACAAAACAACAAAAAAAGACTGAGGAACAAAACCATGTAGCTGATATGTCTGAGGCCAAGATGTTGCAAGTACTCGACAGTCCCTGTCATGGGAAAGCAAACCGCTCCTGGTGTCGCTGTTTATTGGGACAGGGGAAGAAGCACTGGCCCAATTGATAATGACATACCAGGGGCTACGAAAGAGACAACATCTGTAAAAGAGATGCAGTGAAAGTCATTGTCATTCCATTCTCCATGTTCTTCTAAGCTGTGCCTCAGCCACCTCATCAGGTAAATTGCATATGTGATAAAAATTGCCACTCCTGCATCCTTCAAGTTGCTGCAGTCCTTCCGGGGATGCAATTTTACTCTTTGATATGGTAAAAAGGGGAGGTCTGGGTTTTCCCACTCATAACAGCCCTCACTCCGGGGGATTCAGGATCCAGAGTAAAGATTCTGCCCGTTTCTAAGTGTATCAGTTTCAACACTACCCTCAGGAACTTGGAAAGTAATGACCAGATGGGTTCAAAACACCTTATCCCAGAGGTTAAGCCCATGATTTAAGTAAAACAGAAGTTTACCAGCTTCTCTCACTCTCTGCTTTCCTCCCTCTACCTACATGTGAGGGCAATTCTATGGGATAATTTCTGAAAGTAAGTTTGCCGGGTCAAAAGGCAAACACTGATTTCCATCCCATGAACGATGGATTGACTTACCACTCAGCTTGGTGAATGGGTATCTTGTTGTTATCTTCATTTCTTTAATCTGTAGTGTTGCAGAGAGCTCTATCTAGTCTTGCCTTCTCCACCCCAAACATCTTGGAACATTCTTCCAGTTTGGAGCCTCCTATGAGGCATATCTCATATCTAAGCACTATTTATTCCCCTGCCCACTGGACTCCCCACCCTCACTGATGGACCACCATGGCTGTCGAGCTCTTGGTATTTCTCTTTTCTCATGTATAGTTACTTAGTCAAAGACCACCAGTCTCTTTGGGGAAGGCTTGGGAAAAGATCCTCAGGTCACCCTTGTAGTACCATTGCTGTGTTCTTCTTCAAGGGTCCCCAGATGCCCCTCCATTCTGGATCTGTGCATTGATTCAGATCTTGGAAGCAGCAGTAGGGTTATGCCTCCCTAGAGTGAGGGCTCCATTTACTAAACGCAGCCTGGGGTTCATTCTTGTTGTTGTTGTTGTTGTTGTTGTTGTTGCTATTGTTCAAATTAAGTAGAACCTTAATGGGTTGCCCCTATTATGGTTGATCAGAGGGGAATAGTTAAGGAACTAAGGATACCATGGAATACTAGTTAAAAATAACGAGGTATATCTAAATAGACTGACATGTAAAGTTCCCTAAATATATTGGAGTAAAAATAAGAGTTGACGAAATGTTCAGAATCATTTATATAAAAGATGCAGGAACTCAAAAAAAAAACCAAACAAACCCCTGTGTATTTGTGTATGTACCTACTTGTACATAAATGCATAAAGTCCTGAGTGAATTCATACCAAACTGGCAATGGTAGTTCTATCTGGGGAGAGAGATAGGATTAGAGGGGAGTTGGAAGTGGTAAAGGGAGGCTTTGATTTGCTTTTACTGTTTACACTTGAATTTCTTGTCCAAGTGTTTTCAGGTATCGCTCATATAGCATTAAGAAATAACAGGGGTGCCTGGGTGGCTCAGTCAGTCAAGCATCTGACTTTGGCTCAGGTCATGATCTTGCAGTTCATGGGTTTGAGCCCCATGTGGGGCTCTGCGCTGAGAGCTCAGAGCCTGGAGCCTGCTTCAGACTCTGTCTCCCTCTCTCTCTCTCTCTCTCTCTCTCTCTCTCTCTCTGCCCCTCCCCCACTCATTCTCTGGCTCTCTCTCTCTCTCTGAAAAATAAATAAATGAATATTAAAAAAAGAAATAATAATACTTTTAAGCTAGAAGACTAAGGAAAGGGGGTGGTAAGAATGTACCTCTCATCTCTCCCCCGGTCCCCGGTAGGCTTCTTTTCACTGTGCTGCAAATTGTTTCAGGCAATGGTCTGCCCCATCTCTGGGTCCTGCTGATAATATTGACACCTAATTACACCGTGGAATTTAACAGCACGCTTTTTTTTTTCCCCATGTGATGTGTTTTGTCTTGTTTTCATAGTGGAAAGTTCTCGTACTTCTGCGTCCTACACGGCACCTAGCAACACGCTCAGTATGTGCTCGGTACAGACATAAATAAATAAAGCCTCGTGCAGTTCTTTTTCTGAAGCAGAAGGGCCTCCCTTCCCCACCCCTGTGCCAAATCTAAGAAAATCTAATTAATTCTTCAAAATTTGTTCAAATGACATGTCTTCTGGGAAACTTCTTCACACATTTCTCCAATTGCAATTTATTGTGCTTTTCCTTTCTTCTCATAACACTTTTATTTTTTTTAATGTTTTATTTTATATTTGAGAGAGAGAGAGAGAGCAAGAGCAGAGGAGGGGCAGAGAGAGAGGGAGACACAGAATCTGAAACAGGCTCCAGGTTCTGAGCTGTCAGCACAGAGTCCGACGCGGGGCTCCAACTCACAAGCAGTAAGATCATGACTTGAGCTGAAGTCGGACTCTTAACCAGCTGAATCACTCAGGTGCCCCTTATTTTTTTAACAACACTAATGTCCATCCCTACCATAGACATTTTTTTAAAGGACTTTCTTTTGTGGGGGAAGTTTTAGGTTCATAGCAAAATTTAGAGGATGGTGCAGGGCCCCCAGATATCATTTCACTTATATATAAGTATATATATGTGAGCATTCATAATCAAATACATTATTGCTATTATCATTTGGTGGGGGTTTATTTTTTGTTTCGCGTTTGTTTTGTTTTGTTGGAGAGAGAGGAGAAGGGCGGGGCAGGGGAGAGAGAGAGAGGATTTACGCAGGCTCCATCCACACTCAGCGCAGAGCCCGATGCGGGACTCGATCCCACAAGCCTGGGATCGCGACCTGAGCTGAAATCAAGAGTCGGATGCTCAGCTGTTCAACCGACTGAGCCCCCCCCACCCCCACCCCCCAGGCACTCCTGCTGTTGTTACTTTGAACAAACCTTTATCGGTGAGATCAGTTAAGAATAAGAACAACAGGGATGCCTGGCTGGCTCAGTCAGTGGGAATATGCAACTCTTGATCTCGGGCTGTGAGTCCGAGCCCCAAGTGGGGTGTAGAGATTACTTAAAAATAAAATCTTAAAAAAAGAATAAGAAAAACAAAAGTTTCGTTTTGCCTTTACTTAATCCTTTGATGTACTTCTTAATATAGATCCAACTTTCTGACCCACGTTATTTTCATTCTCTCCAAAGAACTTTTTAAACATTTCTTGCCAGCATGTCTATCGGCAACAAATTCCATCAACTTTTGTTTATCTGAGAAAGGCTCAAACTCCTTCTCTTCAGAAGCATAATTTCACAGGGCACAGAATCCTCAGGTGGTGGTTTTCTTCTCTCAACACTGTCAACATTTCACTCTATTCTCTTCTTGCTTGCAAGGCTTCGGAAGAGAAGTTGGATGTAATTTGTATCTTTTTTCCCCCTGGCTTCTCTCAGGATTTTTTTAATCTTTTATTTTCTACAATTTGAAAGCCATATGCCTAGGTGTGGGGTTTTTCTCCTTTTCCTTCTTCTCCTCCTTCTTCTTTTGGCATTTATCCTGCTTGGTGCTCTCTGAGCTTCTTGGATCTATGGTTTGGTGTCTGACGTTAATTCGGGGGAAATCCTCAGTGATTATTGTTTCAAGTGTTTCTTTTGTTTCTTTCTCTCCTTCCTGTCCTTCTAGCGTGCCCATTAATTACATGTATGTTGCTCTTTTTGTAGTTATCCCACAATCCCTGGATACTCTGTTCTGTTTTCCCATCTTTATTCTCTTTGCTCTTTACTTGGGAGGTTTCTATTGAGATGTTCTCAAGCTCAGAGATTCCTTGCTCAGATGTGTCCAGTTTATTAAACTCATCAGGCGCATTCTCCATTTCTATTATAGTGGGGTTTTTTGGTGTCTTTAATCTCTAGCATTTCTTTTTGGTTATTTCTTAGGATTTCCATCTCTCTGTTTACATTGTCTGTCTGTTCTTGCATACTGTCTACTTTATCCATTAGATCCCTTAGTATTTCAGCCATAGTTGTTTAAATTCCGAGCCTGATGATTCCAACATGCCTGATTCTGATGCTTGCTCAGTCTCTTCAAACTTTTTGCCTTTTGGTGTGCTTTGCTCTCTCTCTCTCTCTCTCAAAAAAAAAAAAGTTAAAAAAAATGAATGTACACAATGGAAAATAAATACTATGCAGTTTGATTCCCATTGCTGTCTGTTTAAAATGTACCTGAACTAACTCATCTTTAACAGCCAAACATTTTACATCCTTCTTTTTTTCTCCTTAAAGTCAGAATTCTACATTAAAAAATCTTTATATTTAAAGGTTTTTTTTTTAATTCATTACCCTATTATCCTTATCTGCAACTAAAATATGGGAAAATTGATTTTCATTTTTTAATTTCATGTGACCATGAAGATCAAATGTTAAAAAAATTCTAGTTGTTACCATTGCAATTATTATTGGCATAAAATTAACTAAAACAGCATAATTATAAATTTTTATATGTATTAAACATAAAAGTTTAAATCACATTAAATATATTTTATTTAAATTAAATTATGTCTATATTTCTTGATGAAATGGCTGGGACTTTTGTTTTTCAGTTAGTTTGCAAATCTGTGGTAAATGCTACCGATTAGTTGAATGAGACAGGTTTCGAAATAAATTCTATTTCTGTTGCCACTTCTATATGTAAATAACAGGAAAGGATGGTTACGTAGATCAGTGGTAGAAAAAGGAGGAATTTTATTATGTCATGTCGTTCAACTTTTTAAATGTTCTTGGGTTATATGCCAGAAAATCCCATGATAATCTAATGTAACGCTGTGCTCTAACACATATATGTCTAACCAATGATAAACACAAAGCCTTGCCCTCAAGGCTTGATTAGTATTAATAAGAAATATTTCAGAGAACCCTTTGGTGCTCCAGAAGCAATGAAGCACTATGGGAAGTGAAATGGGTGAGTGAGGTGCCCTCCTTTTGTAAAGTGAGAGAAGTAGAATTATAAAGGGAGGTGGAAGGAAATACTTCATGATACCTGAGCTACAGGCATCATCAGGCAGATGAAGGGGCTTCCTATATCCTGTGACAGCAAGGTGGGTCAATAATGTGGATTTGTAACACAGCAAAAGCGGGCAGAAATGGTCTGGTAGTATGTAAAGCCCAAGTGGACAGGATTATAGGGATAAATAGACAAATCTGTCATTGCAACGATATATCTTGATGTACTCAACTCAGTAACGATGAGGACAAGCAGACAAAAAAAATCATAAGCGGTACAGATTTTGAGGAGCACAAAGAAAACACTTGACATGATGCACACGCACAGACCTCCAACAAGTATCTGCAAAAGGTACGTTCGTCCCATCACACTTGGAGTTTTTACAAAAATGACAGTACAGTAGTTCATCAATCAAGTCTCAACAACTTCAGAGGATTGGCTATAATGCGATTAGGATAAAAATTGATAACAAAAGTATAATGGAAAAACCATCTTTCCCAGTGACCTATTGAGAGAAGAAGCAGAGCTGGCGACTTCAGAGATGTCAAAGCTATAACTTCTTCCCATTGGACCACACCAGGATCCCCGGGTACCTGTCCACTTAGAGTTCCAGAATTCTTAAGTAATCCTCAGTCCAAATCAGTAAGAAAAGGAAAAACCAGTAGAGATACAGGCAAAGTCTTGAGGAAGCATTTCTCCAAAGAAGAAATCCAAAAGGTCAATAGACATATAGAAAGGTTCCACATCAGGAAAATGCAAATAAAACCACAATAAGATCCCACAAAGCACTGGTCAGAGAGGCAAAAATGTTAATGTCTGTCAACAGCAGTTGGAGAAGGCTCGTACATTCCTGGTGGGGAGAAGAACTGGAGCAACCTCTTCAAAAACCAGTTTAACACCGTCCAGTAGACTTGAAGTTACCCATAACCAGCGACTCAGCTGTCTACCCCCAGAGCAACTCAGGTACCTGTGCCCCTGGAGACAGATCTAAGGAACTTCTCGGCAGCCTTGTTCACCGTCGCCCCATACTAGAAACAACCAGATGCCCGTCACTACTAGAATAGGTTAAAAAAAAAATGTAGTGCAATAAATGGTAAAATTTAAGTGATAAAAATAAATGATAAAATGCTGTGCTATATTCGGATCTGTGAATGCGTCTTTCAAACACAAAGTTCAAATGAATTAGATTACTTTTCTGTAAACTCTGTATAGAACCTAATATACATACAGAAAAGTACATCAGTTTTCACTGTACCATACCCAAAAGTCTATTTTATTTTTGAAAAGGAAACAGATTACCCCACTAGATGATGAGTTTCTTCAGAGCAGGGATAACCATTATTGTTTGTTAACACAATAAGTTACCACAGTTGTTAACACAATAAATGTTGTTAACACAACATTTGGCGGGGGGTGGGGAAGGGGAGTAGACTCTGTCGAGTGTGACGAATGAGATTCAGAGCTCCTTGAATTCGTGTCACCAAATCAAAAAGAAGATGACTTTGGGTAAGGGGACCTTCATATGACTGCATTTTATTCTTTCTTATCCGTGTAATCATAACCCCTTATATTTTTGTCTTTTGACTTTACTAATACCTTTCACACCTTCTATCTCATTCCATCCTCAGAACAACCTAAAGATAGACCAAGCATGTGTTGCTTACCCCTCAGTCGTAGTTGTAGAAATAGAGTCTCAAAAACACTAAAAGTCTTGGCCAGGCAACTGGATACTGGATGGGCCGTGACAAGGATGCCCAGGTGTCCTTTGCCTTAACACAGCATCTTTTCTCCTACATGATACTGAATTGGTCAACTGGACTCCTTAGCCTGCAAGGGGCTTCTTCCAACTCCAACATCCCATGATGCTTTGGGGTCACAGACTCCACAACGGAGTTGAAGATTGACCTATTTGGGGCCAGAGGGAGGCGAATGCGGCAGGGATGGCACATAGTAGTCCTTGATTAAACAGCATTCGTGGGCTTGGGAAAACCTGCCGGCACTCTTTTTTTTCAGTGACGATGTGCTGTATTTTTCTCAGCAAAATTTGGTGACATTTTATTTTTTGAGCCAACATGTGTGCATAAGATATAGCTTATTATGTCTGCATTAGACCTCAATAAAGGTGATTAAAAAAAAAAATCAATGACAGATACCACTGGTGGACCCTCGGGTGGCTAATACAATCTGGAGCCCTCTCGCTGGCTCAGCAGTGGCCACACGATGGCAGACTTGAGCTCAGGGGCAGGGGCCATGAGAGGACGGATAATCATATTACCCCTACACTACACAAGAAAATACTTGAACAAATGGAAGTTTGCCACGTGCATGAAAAGGATCAAGCAATATGTCAAAGATGTGACTTTTCCTTAGGTTAACATGGGTGCTTTGCCTGTATATGTGTATCTGAAGAGGCTGGTTCTAATTTTTTTTTTTTTTTTCAATTTTTACCTTAAGCAGGCCCTCTACCCATTTGTGGAGCCTGAACTCACAACCCTGAGACCAAGAGTCGCATTGTCAGGGCACCTGGGTCGCTCAGTCGGTTGAGCATCCAGCTTCAGCTCATTCCGTTCAGGTCACCATTTTGTGGTTCATGGGTTTGAGCCCCGAGATGGGCTTGGCATCGAGAGCCTGGAGCCTGCTTCAGATTCTGTGTCTCCCTGTCTCTCTCTGCCCCTCCCCCGCTTGTACACACACACACACACACACACACACACACACACACACAATGCTGTGAGAAAAATCAAGACAAATGCCAGAAATAAAGCACATCCAAAGGGACATACAAATCACTAAGAAGACAGATCACGCAATAGAAAAATGGGTAAAACATTTAAATGAACAGTTTATCGAGAAGAGTGAAAATGCATCTTGGACATATGACAACATGCTCAACTCCCCTCTTTTAAGGAAAAACAAATGAAAACACCGGGGAGATGTCATTTTTTAAATCTAGGAGGCTAGCAGCAATCAGGAAGATTAATAATACAGCCAGGAGGCACAGATTCTAAAAAATAAGGCCTCTCACCCAGTCCTCGGGGAATCGGTGCATTTGTGGTGGGGAATCTGGCAGTATCTATCAAAGCCGTGAATATACCCGTGACCTCAGATTTTCTTAGAATTAAGCCTACAGATATTCTCACACTTCTCACATGGGAATTACACGGTACCAGGTTATTATATGCAACATTGTTTACAATGTGGAAAGACCGGAAAACATCTAAATATCCATCCATAGGTGGCCAGTTAAATAAGCTATGACACGTGCACACAGTGGAAAATCACGCAGTTGTTAAAAATAAGGACAAAGCTCTTAGTCTGTTGATATGAAGACATCCTCAAGATAAAGAAGAGGAAAAAAGTACGGGACCATGTATATGGTATTCTCTTTTTTTTATGTTTATTTACTTATTTTGAGGCGGGTAAGGAGCAGAGAGAGGGGGAGAGAGAGAATTCTGAGCAGGTTTCATGCTCAGCACAGAGCCCTACATAGGGCTCGATCCCACAACCGTGAGATCATGTCCTGAGCCAAAATCAAGAGCTGGACGCTCCACCGACTGTGCCACACAGGCGTCCCTATGATATTCTTTATTAGTGTGCAAAGGATCGAAAAAGGAGCATACGCTTGCTGAGATGCACATACACGTAGGTATATAACAGAGATAGCACGAGGATCTGACAATAATTGTTGCCTCCGGAAAGAATGCGTGGCTAAGGGTGGAAGGCAGGGAGTTTTCACTGTATATAGCATTTTCTTGCTTTTGATTTCTGGAATATGTCATTATGTTACCTATTTATGAGCATTTGAATTTATTACAATAAACAAATAAACGAGAACACCGGAGGTCGGTGGACAGGGTTGAATCTCACGAAAGGCCCAACCAGTAGACCCCACATGAGACCGAGGCTGCCTCAGGAGTTAGTAAACTGAGGCTTGATGACAGATCAGAGAGGGTCCCATGCCAGGCTTGGGCTGGAGGGGCTCTCCCAGTGAGTGCTTGAATGTTCCCGATCAACTCCTCCAGTGGCTGGAGAAGCCACTACTCACTGCCACCTACAAACCAGGAAGCTGTGGGCCCTGCCATCCCTCCCTCCACAGCGCCTGCCATATTTAGGAGTGGCCAGCTCCCAGATAAGGCTCTTGACACCGAGGCAGGCCCCTGCCTGTCCAGCGCTCTGGGCTTCTCCTGTATAACAAACACCTCCAGGAAGGTTCTGCGAGGGAGGGCTGCTCTTCTGGACTTTACCAGCCTCGGTCATTATAGCCTCTGTCACTACCTCCTTCCCTGCTAAGGCCACCTGGAAGGAAAGCCCATTTCTCTTTTGTGGTGAGAGCATTTAAGATCTACTCTCACAGTCTCCTGCATTGGTCTCCGAGGGGCTGACACTTTGTGGGGCTCCAGCCCACCCAATTCTTGAGCAGACCCCTGATGACTCAATCTCAAGGGCTCTGTCATTCGGGATAGATGCACAGCTGCTTCTGTTTACTCCCTACAAGAGATCCAGCAAAATCTGATCGCCTCTCAGGATAGCCCTGGCCTGACTCACCAGTCCAGGAGAGCTGCTGAAGAACATGTTTACCAGGGGCGCCTGGGTGGCTCAGTCGGTTAAGCGTCCGATCATGATCTCACAGTGTGTGAGTTCAAGCCCCGCGTCAGGCTCTGTGCTGACAGCTCAGAGCCTGGAGCCTGCTTTGGATTCTGTGTCTCTCTCTCTCTCTCTCTCTCTCTGCCGCTCTCTGCTTGTGCTCTGTCTCTCTCTTGCAAAAAATAAGTAAACATTAAAATTTTTTAAAAACAAGAACCTGTTTTCCAACATCACCAATGCTGCTTCCTCTACTAGAAAGCAATAGATATGGAGACGACACTAACAGAACCTAATCCTCGATTTCACCTACTTCACTGGGCCTTAACTTCCCCTTTTTCTGTTGAATTTCAGATGTACAGAATTTGATTAGTGAGGATGCTTAGTTAATATGGCACCAAAACCAGGGGTGCCTAGGTGGCTCAGTCGGTTGAGCGTCTGGCTTCTGCTCAGGTCATGATCTCGCAGTTTGTGAGTTCGAGCCCACGTCGGGCTCTGTGCTGACAGCTCAGAGCCTGGAGCCTGCTTCGGATTCTGTGTCTCCCTCTCTCTCTGCCCCTTCCCCACTCATGCTCTGTCTCTCTCTTTGTCAAAAATAAACATTTAAAAAAATTTTTCTTTTTCAATATGGCACCAAAACCATCAGTCCATTCAATGCCCCTCTTTTATTGCATTAATTCATTCCTTCATTCAATCCTTCAAACCAGAATTTTATTGGTAACTTACAGCTACCCATATGCTCCTCTCACACAAGGTATCCATTATTTCTCAACTGTGTGTTTATCATCCACTTGCATTTTTAATAGTCTATCCCATAAATATGTATGCCTATACAATCTGTATATTTTTAGAGAGTAAATTAATATTTATTTAGTTGTTAATCACGGTGAAAATTAAACAGGTGGCAATTTCCCTGTGGCATATCTTGAACCATAAACGCAAGGTGAACTCTTTCTTGTTTCAACCCCAAAATAAAATGTGTCATGAGCACTAATTTTCAGCAGAATTACGAGGGATCTAATTTGCCTTTGGTGCCTCGATGCACCTGTCTGTCCTCCTCTTTTCTATCCCCTCCATTCCCACACCCGATCAAGAAATTTAAAGTCGTGCTCTGTTAGCCTCCCACTAAGTACATGCTTAACAAGGAAATCTACTATCAATCATTTACTCCTTGCCGTAAATTTAATTTGTGGGCTGTCCCTCTCAAGGTTATTTGCATTTTAAATATCTCCATTTGAGAAACGAGAGAGATTTGTGTTCTGTTAAAACACATTCCAACAAGGAGACACAAGAGATACTGTGAGAGAATCGAAATTACCTTTCCGCAGGAATGGGACTCTCATAAAAAAGACAACCTGGGGAAACTAGTAGAACCTTTTATATACTAGGAAGCTTACCTCAGTAAGATCTCTTCGGCCTGCTTAGGCCATATCACATTACATGACAAAAAAAAAAAATTTTTTTTTTAACCTCAACTACATAAAATCGAGGTATTTCTTCTCCTCAATTTATGGCACGCTCTTCACATTGTTCTTGCAAAGCCCCTCTTTTTTATTTATGTTTCACTTCTTCCTCCAGCTCCTCTTCCATTCCCTTTCCCCCTTATGCAACCACTTTTAATAAGTCTTTCTGGTCAACATTTTTCCTTGCTTTATTGAGATGGAATTGACATATAAAATTGTGAACATTTAAAAATGTTTTCTAAATGTTTATTTCTTTTTGAGAGACAGAGACAGAGCATGAGTGGGGGAGGGGCACAGAGAGAGGGAGGCACAGAATCCGAAGCAGGCTCCAGGCTCCCAGCTGTCAGCACAGAGCCCAACACGGGGCTCGAACTCACAGACCGCGCGATCACGACCTGAGGTTGGATGCTTAACTAGCAGAGCCATCCAGGCGCCCCTAAGGTCGTGTACGTTTAAGGTGTACAAAGTGGTAATTTGTTACTCTTCTCTATTATGAAATGGTTACCACTCTAGCCTCCATCACCTCACATGATGACCATTGCTTTTTGGGGGGTGAGAACATGTCAGAGCTGCTCTCTCAGCAACTCTATCATGTATATAATACGGCATTATAATCTATAGTCACCATGCTGTACGTGAGATCCCCAGAACGTACTCATTTTACAACTGGAAGTTTGTATCCTTTGACCAACATCTCCCCTTTGCCCCCACCCCCAGCCCCTGGCAACAAACATTCTACTCTGTTTCCGTGCATTTGGCTTTTTTAGATTCCACATGTCAGTGATATCAGTATTTCAGATATTAGAGAACAGTCTTTGTCTTTCTCCGTCTGGCTTACCGCACCCCTTAATCATGGTGTCCAATCCTTTTAGTGTGCTGTTCAGCGTGGTTTGCTAATTATTTTTGAGAATCTTTGCTTCGACATTCATCAGGGTTATTGGCCTATCGTTTTCTCATCTCGTGGGATCTTTATCTGGCTTTGGTATTAGGGTGATGTTGCCCTGGTAAAATGAGTTTGGGAGTGCTGTCTCCTCTTCTATTTTTTGGAGGAGTTTGAGAAGGTTTGGTGTTAATTCTCCTTTAAATGTTTGGCAGAAGGTCACCAGGGAGGCCATCTGGTCCTGGGCTTTTCTTATTGGGAATTTTTTTTAAACTTTATTTGTCTTGAGAGGGGGTGGGGAGAGAGAGGGAGAGAGAGAGAATACGCTGGGGAGGGAGAGAAAGTGAGGGAGAGAGAAAATCCTAGGCAGGCTCCACACTGACAGTGCACAGCCTGATGCGGGGCTTGAACTCACGAACCGTGAGATCACGACCCGAGCGGAGACCAAGATTTGGATGCTTAACTGACTGAGTCACCCAGGTGCCCCGGGGAAAATTTTGATGACTGATGCAGTCTCCTAACCTGTTACTGGTCTGTTCAGATTTTCTGTTTCTTCATGAGTCAGTCTTGGTAGGTTGCATGCCTCCTGGAATTTCCCCATTTCTTCTAGGCTGTCCGATATGGTGGTGTCTTGGTTTATACACTCTCTTATGATCCTTTATATTTCTGTGGTATTAATTGTACCATCTCTTCTGTCTTTTCTAATTTTATTTATTTGAGACTTATCTCTTTTTTTTCATTGTCTAACTGGAGTTTTGTGAATTTTATGTCTTCAAAAAACTAACTCTTGGGAGCCTGGGTGACTTAGTCGGTTAAGCATCCAACTTCGGCTGAGGCCATGACCTTGAGGTTCATGAGTTTGAGCCCTGCATAGGACTCCACACTGGTAGTGTGGAGCCTGCTTGGGATTCTCTCTCTCTCCTCTCTCTCTGCCCCTCCCCCACTCACACTTTCTCTCTCTAAATAAATAAACTTAAAAATAAACCTCTTAGTTTTGCTGACCTGTTCTATCGTTTTTTCAGTCTCTATTTCATTTATTTCTTCTCTGATCGTTGTCAGCTCCTTCTTTCTGCTATCTATGGGCTCAGTTCATTCTTCTTTGTCAAGTTCCTTGAGGTGAAAAGTTAGGCTGTTTATTTAAGTGCTCTCTTTTTTTCTTGATGTGGGCATTTACCTCAACCCCTCTTAGAATTGTTTTTGCAGTGTGTCATAGGTCTTGATGTGTTGTTTCCGTTTTCATTTGTTTCAAGGTATTTCTTTACTTCTCTTTTTATTTCTTCTTTTACCCATTGGTTTTTCAGGAATGTGTTGTTTAATTTTTACATATTTATGGAGTTTCTAGCTTTCCTCCTCTGATTGATTTCTAGTTTTATGCCATGTGGTAAGAAGAGATAGTTGGTATTATTTCAGTCTTCTTCTGTTTGCTCAGCTTGTTTTGTAAATGAACATATGATCTATCCTGGAGAATGTTCCATGTGAAGAATGTATATTCTGTTGTTTTTGGATGGCATCTTCTGTATATGTCTGTTAGATCCCTTCTCTTTATCTGTTGTGAATCTACTGTACGTTTCTGGTTTGTGGTTACCAAAAAACTTAGATAAAACATCTTATATGAGGTATAACAGTCTATTTTATGCTGATAACAATTTCACTTCAGTCGCATATAAAAAGTCTATTCTTGATCCCCCTTTTCTGTTTTTGATGTCACAGTTTACGTCTTTTCTATTGCGCATTCATTAACAAATTACTGTCACTATAATTTTTTATCACTGTAGTTATTTTTAACACTCTTGTCCATTAATCTTTATACTAGAGTTAGTGGTTAACACACCACCGTATTATAGTATCCGAATATTCTGAAATTGTCTATACACTTCCCTTTACCAGTTTTGTGTATTTTCATGTTACTGTTTTCCATCCTTCTCTTTCAGCTTGAAGAACTCCTCTCAGCATTTCTTGTAAGTCAGATCTCATGGTGATGATCTCCCTCAGCTTTTGTTTGTCTGGGGAAACCTTTATTTTTTTCCTTCATTTTTGAAGGATAACTTTGCTGGGTAGAGTGTTCTTGGTTAGCTTTTTCTTTTCAGCCCTTTACTTTGAATGTATCACCCCACTCTCTTCCAGCTAGTAAGGTTTCTGCTAAGAAATCTACAGATAGCCTTACAGAAGTTCCCTTGTAAGTTACACAATTCTCTTCTCTTGTGTCTTTTAAGATTGTTTATCTGTCTTTGATTTTTGACAGCTTTGTTATCATGTGTCTTGGAAAGGGTCTTTTTGAGTTTGTTCGGTGGCCTATGAGCTTCATGAACTTGGATATCCAACTCTCTCCCCAGATTTGGGAATTCTTAGCCATTATTTCCTTAAATAAGCTTTCTGCCCCATTCTCTCTCTCTCTCTCTCTCTCTCTCTCTCTCTCTCTCTCCTCCTTCTGGAACTTAAATAATTTGCAAATTATTTATTTTAATGGAATCTATAGGTTCCATAAGATTTCTTCACCTTTTTTATTTTTATTTTTTATTTTTTTTTATTTTTTAATTTTTTTTTTCAACGTTTATTTATTTTTGGGACAGAGAGAGACAGAGCATGAACGGGGGAGGGGCAGTGAGAGAGGGAGACACAGAATCGAAAACCCGCTCCAGGCTCGGAGCCATCAGCCCAGAGCCTGACGTGGGGCTCGAACTCACAGACCGCGAGATCGTGACCTGGCTGAAGTCGGACGCTTAACCGACTGCGCCACCCAGGCGCCCCTCTTCACCTTTTTTAAAAGATTATTTATTTATTTATTTATTTATTTTGAGAGAGAGAGAGAGCACATGCACAAGTAGGGGAGGGGCAGAAAGAGGGAGAGAGAGAAAATACCAAGCAGGCTCTGCACTGTCAAAGTCGAGCCCAGTTCGGGGCTTGAACTCATGAACCATGAGGTTATGACTTGAGCTGAAGTCAAACACTTAATCAACTGAGCTACCCAGGTGCCCCAGCTGTCGGTGCTTTCTTATAACTGAGTTTTCTCAAAGTTTTCTTAAAAACAGTTATTTTGAAATCTTTATCGGTTAAATCGCCAATCTCTATGTCTTTGGATCTGGCTACGGGAGATTATTGTGATCCTTTGGTGGTGTCAGGTTTCCCTGATTTTTCATGTTTCTTGAAGTTTTGCATTGGGCCACATCCTCCAGTCTTTATTAACTGCCTCTGGGAGAGAAATTCCTTCCATCAGCCCCTACTAGGCATTTTGAGGCTTTCACAGAAACTCGGTGGAGACACCTGCTCCGCGTTTCTTGCTCCCCCTTGTGGCAGGATTCTTAAGCGAGTATGCCTTCTTTCTATTCTGAAATGCACCGGGCTGAGAGCACTGATACAGCCTCTCTTTTGTTTTCCCAAAGGTGGTGCTAAAGCTCAAGTTTGTGGTCTCTCCCTGGCCTGTAGATGCCGGCTGGCTTTCTGCACATGCTCGCTAAGACGTCTGCCAGACCTTGCTCTCACTGCCACCATCAGGAGCACACGGGGGCTGGCCACGGTGTGTGTGTGTGTGTGTGTGTGTGTGTGTGTGTGTGTGTGCGTGTGTGTGTTATACAGAGTGCTGTGGGTGCCCATGGGTCAGTTGGGAGATTCATGAGCAAAGTGTCCCCAGTGGCTTGCGTACAGGCTTCGTGATGGAGTCTGCAACACAGTTAGTAGATCTGCACCCTTTAATGCCCTCAGAGAGTCACATGTGCTATCCTCCCAGCCTCTTCTTGCCCACCCCCAACTCACGCAGCTCATGATTCAGTATGCTGGATGCAGTGAGAGAGAGATGAGCTTCTTTGGGAGCATCCCACACAGCTGGGGAAGCCAGGTGCTCATTCACATGCTCTCTTTTCCCCAAGAGAGCTGAGAAGCTCTCTCTTGGCCCTAAGTCGTCACCTTGAGGCGGGTGTGTGTGTGTGTGTGTGTGTGTGTGTGTGTGCAAGTAAAGTCAAACTGTCTCTCTTCCCTCTACGATGCATCCAAACTCATATTTCTGTTTGCTCTAACAGCGTACTAGAACCCTGGACTTCCATCTGTGGGGGATTGTCTAAGACAGTTTTCCAGGGGCTTCCAGGTCGTGACCGAGAGGGGCTGTAGCCAGTTTGTGGCCCCTTGCAGGGTCCACAGCTGAGACCGAGGTGTGTCTGTCTATTACCCAATGCACGGGTGGGTGAGACTCCTCCCAGGTCCCTGGGTGTATGGTGCTGGATTCCACAGGGTCCACAAAGGCACTTTTTGTCCATGGATGGATGCCAAACTGTTGTTGTTGGGGGCAGGAGGGGAGGACACAGATGAGGGACATCTTATTCGGCCATGATGCTGACATTATGGCTTGAATTTTTTAAGCAGACGTAATACTAGTGTTGGCAAAACTTGTTTTTACTCCTTATTATGTTAATAAAATTTATTCATATTGTTGATGTTACCATGGTACATTCATTTTATTCATTTTTTTTCGTGTTTTCATTATCATCGAGGATTTCTAAGAGCTTTCCCTTATGAAAGTTATATCTATTGACACCATATTAGAATTTAATTTGTGAATCTTAAAATATGTATTAATTGCCTTTAAGATAACAACAATAGGGGCGCCTGGGTGGCGCAGTCGGTTAAGCGTCCGACTTCAGCCAGGTCACGATCTCGCGGTCCGTGAGTTCGAGCCCCGCGTCCGGCTCTGGGCTGATGGCTCAGAGCCTGGACCCTGTTTCTGATTCTGTGTCTCCCTCTCTCTCTGCCCCTCCCCCTTTCATGCTCTGTCTCTCTCTGTCCCAAAAAAATAAATAAACGTTAAAAAAAAATTAAAAAAAAAAAGATAACAACAATAACCCATTGCATATTACCATAAACGATTTTATGAAAATAACTGTATTTTTAAAAAACACCAAAAAATTGTATTTTACACAAATTTAATTTTTACAAATCTCCTTAAGGTCTGGCCTAATAGAAGACAACCAGATTCTTATATCTGCTTTGGCATTTAATGTGTTGTGATATGTTATTTGGTAGAAATATTTGAAGATAATCTGATTTCGTATAGACTTGTAATTGGAAAAGGAGAAATATTTCAGTAGTCTTTCCAGATCATTGTGGTCGACTTTTTAGGTTAGTTGCAATGCAGAACCTGAAACCATATCAATAAACTTTTAGTAGGCTGTTACATTAAAATCCATTGGTCTGCCTTGCAGTTTGAATGGATTTTTACCCAGGCATGATTTTGTAACACAGGTTTACCTCAGAGACATTGTGGGTTCAGTTCCAGACCACTGCAGTAAAGCTAATATCACAATAAAATGAGTCAAGTGATTTTTTTGGTTTCCCAGTGAGTATAAAAGTTATATTCATTTTTTTAACGTTTATTTATTTTTGAGAGAGAAAGAGAGTGTGTGAGCAGGGGAGGGGCAGAGAGAGAGGGAGACACAGAATCTGAAGCAGGCTCCAGGCTCTGAGCTGTCAGCACAGAGCCTGATGCGGGGCTCGAACTCATGGACCGCGAGATCGTGACCTGAGCTGAAGTCGGACGCTTTACCGACTGAGCCACCCAGGCGCCCCTTAAAGTTATGTTTAAACCGTACTGTAGTCTACTATGTGTGCAATAGCGTTATGCCTAAAAAAATACAATGTACATACCTTAATTAAAAAATACTTTATCACTAAAAAGTGCTAACCGTCATGTGAGCCTTCAGTGAGTCATAATCACTGCTCGCCGATGCTCATAACAAACATAATAAAGAAAAGGCTTGAAATATTGTGGGAATTACCAAAACGTGGCACAGAGACATGAAGTGAGCAAATGCTGTTGGAGAAATGGCACCCATAGACTTGCTCGACCCAAGGCTGCCGCAAGCCTTCAATTTGTAAAAACAAAAACAAAAAAAACCAGCAAAAAAAAAAAAACGCAGTAGCTGCAAAGCACAATAAAACGAGGTGCCTGCAATGAGGCTGACATTAGTACCATCACCTCAACAATGGACAGCCACGTTATCCAAGGGGAAGCCCGGGGAGCTGGGGGATGAGAGGTGGCTCCACGACCTGGAGCAGCTGACAATGGTGCCTTTGAGAATTTCCTCTCTTCCAGCTCACAGCAATGCACTGAAGTTTACAGGCACTCGGTTACAATGATTTACGGACTGTATTATCTCCTTTTCACTTAAATAACCCTCCCAACATGTTGTAAAGTTGGGCCTTCAAAGGGACCTTGGATCACAGATGACACCAGTAAAGCCAGTACAATTGAACAACAGCAAAGAGAGGCAAAACCTTATATATCGCTCGTCAACCCACAAGGCTGAAAAAACAGCAACCGTTAAAGGATCAGGTCTGACAAAAAGTTAGCCAAAAAGGTTTGAACTTATCAGGAAGACTATGAGAGATGTATTATTTACGCACACTGTTATTAACTATCAACATCACCTCAAGTATACATTAAACCTTAAGATATTAGCTATCACAGGATAAGGCAAGACATTTAAATACCTGTGTATGTGTTAGTTTGTTTTTGTATTTTTTATGTTTTTAAACCTTTTTTTTTTTTTAAGTTTATTCATTTATTTTGAGAGAGACAGAGAGAGTGTAAGTCGGGGAGGGGCAGAGAGGTGGAGAGAGAGAGAATCTCTCTCTGAGCAGGCTCTGAGCTGCCAGTGCTGAGCCCAACTCAGAGCTCAAACCCACGAAACCATGAGATCGTGACCTGAGCCGAAATCAAGAGTTGAACGCTTAACCGACTAAGACACCCAGGGGCCCCTAGAAAAGAGACATCAGAGAAATTCATTTCTTATAAACAAAGCTCAAAATATTTTTGCTATCAATAGGAAAATATAAATTATTCAATCTTAATCACATTTGACATCAGTTTATACAAGATGTCATATACAGATTGTTGATTCAAGTTGCTGAACATTTCCTGATGTATTTCCATGACTTCCTAGTCTTACACACACACACACACACACGCACACACACACACACACACACAGAGTAGAAATAGTGAATGAGAGGGGCGCCTGGGTGGCTCAGTCGGGTAAGTGTCCAACTTCGGCTCAGGTCATGATCTCATGGTCCGTGAGTTCGGCCCCACATCGGGCTCTGTGCTGACAGCTCAGAGTCTGGAGCCTGCTTCGGATTCTGTGTCTCCCTCCTCTCTGAACCTCCTCTGTTCATTTTCTGTCTCTCTCTCTGTCCCAAAAATAAATAAACATTTTTTAAAAATTAAAAAAAAAAGAAATAGTGAATGAGAATTAATGCTAGGGTGTTCTGAGTACCTTGCATCTGATTTATCATTATGAGACAAAAGAATGGCTGTATTCAACTCTCAAAATTTGGTGCCAATATTATGTCCAATAATAGAACACACATTTAGCATATGATTTATAATTAAGTGTATATTTGTATTAAGTGTATGATTCAGTGCCAGGCCATGAGCAGAAAGTGGTAACGGTGAAGATTATATTGCTGATTTGAAGAGCAATCAGAAATTGCCTGAATTAATTTTAAATTCTCCCTTTTTATAAAGGCGAAATGGAAATACATTCTGTTGCAATTTTTTAATTTTTTAAAAATGTTTTATTTACTTTTTTTAAGACAGAGAGAGACAGAGCATGAGTGGGGATGGGGCAGAGAGAGAGGGAGACACAGAATCTGAAGCAGGCTCCAGGCTCTGAGCTGTGAGCACAGAGCCCCATGCGGGGCTCGAACTCAGGAACTGTGAGATTGTGACCCAAGCAGAAGTTGGACGCCCGACCAACTGAACCACCCAAGCGCCACCCAACCATCCTGTTGCATTTTTTAGGATCAACATCCGGAAACCAAATTTATCTGTTAGGTATATTACATACTTAAGAACAGCTTAAATATCAGACTCATGAAATATCTAAACACCTTTCATATTTGGCCCAAATAAAATATTTTGTTGTTCACTGAGCTGATCAGCTCAGTTTAATATGACCAGATATTGCCTCTTCCTCCTATTCAGCCTGCCAGGGCAGGAATGATTGCCTTCTCCTTGAGTGATGCTCATAACCCTGCACACCTAAATGTAGCGTGGCGCTGTCCACATGGTTCCTATTGCTGTGCGACTGACTACATGAAATTCTTCAAAGGGTGAACCACTTTTCGCTTTTTTCCTGCCCCTCTCAGAGTGACTGACATATGGTGGACAAAGCAAAGTATTTATAAAATTATTGTATTTTACTGAACTACCTGTACCATTCCCGAACGTTAGATCTCAAAGGGTATATATTTCATATTTAGGTGTGATGCTCCAGCCCATCTGCCAAGTGATCTGTAAGACGGTGAGTTTTAAGTGGGGCTCAGAGTAAGAGCAGATTCTATAGTGGGTCCAGGCTGTGGCTCTGGCCTGTGACCCAACAGGTTCAATGGTATTCAAAGTTTGATGGAACAAGAAAGTCCCAGTAAGAAAATCACAGCATAATCTCATAGAGTTTTGAAGCAAGCAAAGCTGTGTCTTTTTGAGCTAGTAACTAGCCTTCCTTTGAGAAGAAGACCGTGGCATGCCTCAAGGACTTCATAGAGTCTGAACGCTTGACTGCGTGTTTGGTTCCACAGAAAACCAACTCCAAGATGGAGATGCATCCATCTGTCCTAAATAGGATAAACTCTTGTTCTGCTGTATCCATTTGTCTTCCCTGCCCACCAGGGTTTTGCCAGTATGTCATCTGTGGAGTTAGAGAAAATCTTATTTATCATCATTAAATCCCATACACTTATTTTTTTACCGAAGTACTCACTTCATAGCAGTAGAAATGCATCAATGGGCTCTTGTCGATGAAATTCACTGGTTTGATCACACAGGCCATCACCCAGAAGCAGGTGCCCTGTTAAACAGAGAATCACTTGCTTAAGACTATTTTTTTGGTGTCTACTCAGAGACAGCACCTGCAAGGTTAAAATGCTGCCCTAAAGGGTCTGGGAACTGAGATGTAAAATTGGGAGTGGCCCCTCTCACTTTAGACCTGAAGATCTCTTGTTTCCCGTTCCCAAACCTTGGGTTCTGCTTGGGTTCTGCTGATCTAGGCCCTCAAGAAAAGTATTTTCCCTTCAGGAGATTCCATAATGGTTCCATAAACTTGAAGTTGAGTTGAATTGACAGGCTGAGAAAGGAGAACTGCACTGTGTGGGGTGATTGGTACCAATTGTGAAGGGAAAATAATTTTTCCACTACACATCTGGTGTAGGAAGGATCATATCTGCAACCAAGGGGCGTCACTGGGGTGCCACTTAGAATAGAGAAACAGTTACAGAATAATAATTGCATGTCCAATACTAAAGGCCAATTAAAGACTGAAGTTACCCAATAAAGCCACGGAATAACAAGGACTCAGGTCATTCACGTGTGAAGGTATTTTTCACGAAGTAAATCATCACAACTAGCGAAGGCACTGAGGGCCAGGGTAAGATGGAATGGGTGGTGGAATAAAATATCAATGATAAAATGGTATGTGATCGGTGATGGCCTTGTGACCAGGTATAGAAATGAGAACTGAAAGATCAGTACATACTTTTTGGTTTGTATTAACCATTGATATCTCTTTCCCCCCATTCCTCTTCCCTTGGTATTTTATATGAGGAAGGTTGTTGGTGCTTAGTTTCACAATGAATTCACTAGACCATGACAAGCCACATCCAAACTAAATGGGGAGGACTGAAATGCTCCCAGAGATCTTAGACCCAACGTGACTATGATGACTAGTGGGATTTGCAAGTCCTCTCATTGGAGGGAAGGAGAAAGCAAGTGTAGGAGATAGGCGTTTCAAATATGAAGTTGTGAGATATGGTGGGGGGGGGGGAGGGGTCGGTGAGAATGGATACTGCATAGTAAAAGGGGTAGACTGTGCTAGTCCTTGATCTGCTTCCATTGGATCCATTCCATCCAGATCCCCTTCCCCTGCTCTGCTCTGTACCCCAAAACTGATCGCTGAAGACTCTGTTTCCCAGACCCCTAGATGGGTCTGGCCAATGAGAGGGTCTGGAAAGAGATATGAGGTGGGAGAAAGGGAGAATCCAGAGTCTTTCTCCCTACCCTTCTTCACCTCTAATGGCATCTCCAGAAGTAGCTGAACTTCCTCCATGGTTGTGGCTCCCATAGGAAAGATCCACCATGGGGCGCCTGGGTGGCGCAGTCGGTTAAGCGTCCGACTTCAGCCAGGTCACGATCTCGCGGTCCGGGAGTTCAAGCCCCGCGTCAGGCTCTGGGCTGATGGCTCAGAGCCTGGAGCCTATTTCCGATTCTGTGTCTCCCTCTCTCTCTGCCCCTCCCCTGTTCATGCTCTGTCTCTCTCTGTCCCAAAAATAAATAAACGTTGAAAAAAAATAAAAAAAAAGAAAGATCCACCACGATTCTGGCTTCACCTTGTGACCCTGCCCTTAGGCTCCGCTTCCACTGCCATTCCCCTCTCTCCTTTCACTGAACAGTGGTAGTGCCTTCTTGCTGTTGCTAATCTTTGGGTTAATTTCCTGTTTGATTTCTCAGTGTTCCTATCACCTAATGCAGCGTAGCCAATTCCCTGCATTAAATTCCTTCTGTTTTAAGTTCTCCCGTGCAGTTTCTACTTCTTAATTAGATCCTGACAGGTTAACTGTCCAAGAAGAGGGAACTGGTTAGAGAATGATAATAATCACCATAGTTTATTTTTATTAAGAACTTACTAAGATCCAGACCCTGTGCTGGTGATTTTGCATGCATTAATTCATTTCATCCTCTTGATAATTCTCAAAGGTAAGTCCTCTTTATCTCCATTTTATAGAGAGAGGGCACAACTTGCTTGAGGTTACACAGTCAACAGCGCAAGTGAGACTTGAACACAAGTCTGTGTAGCACCAAAGTCGTACTCCTCATAGTCGTTCATCACCATAATGCATATTGTACAAACATCGAGACAATATTTAAGAAAATAAATATATAGAAAATTCCCGTGATACAATATTGTTTTTAAAAGTAAGATAGAAGGGCGGGGCACCTGGGTGACTCAGTTGGTTAAGCGTCTGACTTCAGCTCAGGTCATGATCTCGCAGTTCGTGAGTTCAAGCACTAAGCTGGGCTCTGTGCTGGCAGCTCAGAGCCTGGAGCCTGCTTCAGATACTGTCTCCCTCTCTCTCTGCCCCTCCCCTGCTCATACTCTGTCTCTCTCTGTCTCAAAGATAAACAAACACTAAAAAAACCCCAAACAAACCATTATAAAAATAAGATAGAGGGGCACCTGGCTGACTCAGTCAGAAGAGCACGTGACTCTCGATCTCAGGGTTGTGAGTTCGAGCCCACACTGAGTGTAGAGATTACTAAAAAAATAAATAAACAAACTTTTAAAAAAGAGCTCACTATGTAGAATCCTAAGAGCTTTTAATTTTTAAAAAAAATTTTTAAGTGTATTTATTTTTTTTGAGAGGGAGAGCAAGTGGGGTAGGGGCAGGGAAAGAAAGGGAGGAGGGAACCCCAAGCAGGCTCTGTGCTGTCAGTGCAGAGCCCGACTCGGGGCTTGGATTTCAGAACCATGAGATCATGACCTGAGCCAAAATGGAGAGTCAGATACTTAACTGACTGAGCCACCCAGGCACCCCCTAAGAGGTTTTTAAAATCTAATATACGTTTATCTCATAAATGATACTAGATAGAGGCACCTGGGTTAGGAGACTTCAGTTCAGGTCACGATCTTGTGGTTGGTGGGTTCGAGCCCCACGTCAAGGCTCTGTGCTGACACCTCAGAACCTGCTTCAGACTCTGTGTCTTCCTCTCTCTCTGCCCCTCCCCCACTCGTGCTCTGTGTCTCTCTCTCAAAAGTGAATAAACGCTAAAAAAAATTTTTTTTTAATCAATAAGTGATGCTGGATAGGCCCCAAACAATCTATTTCTGGGTGGTGGAATTGCAACTCATGTTTATTGCCTTCTGTATGCGCCTATATACTTTTTTGAATTGTTCCCACTTTTAAAGAACGACGTGCATGTGGACGAGTCAGAATTGGGTGTGACACCTCCCAGACTTCATCAAAGACTCAGACTCCTGTTCTCTTGTGGGTCCGTCAGCCTTGGGAGACCACCTTAGGGTCTCCCCATTCTCATGCCAGCCGCAGGAGAGAGGAAGGGAGCTTTTTCCACCCCGTTGAAGGAGACTCCCCGGAAACGCCATCTACTTCTGTTTCCAATGCATTGGTCAGAACTTAGCCATAGGGTCACTTGAGGCTACAAAGGAGATTGTAAATGCAGCCATTCAGCTGAGCACCAACGTGGGTTCTGTTAGTGAAGGATGGATACGCAGGCAGTTGGCATTCTCTTCCACAAACCATTATCATCAATATAAAGTAAGAAATAAATTATGTTGCTTGTATTGCTCAGTTCTACGTGGTATCTAACTAACGAGGTAGCATTTACATCCAGATAGACATGCTTGAGCTGCTGGCCTTTACACAGGGTATAGTATATGGGGAAGTGATTTTTTTTCAATAAAACTTAACTTTGGAATAATTGTAGACTTAACAGAAAACTTGCACATATAGTTCAGAGAATTCCTTGTTTAACCAGTTTCAGTTTCCTCAAATATTAGCTTCTTGATTACCATGGTGCATTTGTCATAACTAGAAAGGCAACGTCATCATTACGGAAACTCCAGATTTTATCAGATTTCACCAGCTTTCCCATTAGTGTCCTTTCTGTTCCAGGATCTAGTCCAGCATCCCACATCACATTAGTTATCATGTCTCCTTAGTCTCCTCTGATCTGGGATGGTTTCTCAAGTCTTTTTGTTTATGTGTTTATTTGTTTGTTTTCGAATAATCTTGACAGTTTTGAAGCGTGCAGGTCAGGTATTTGTAGAATGTCTCACAGTCTGGGTTTGCCACATGCTTTCTCATGGTTAGACTGGAGATACAGGCTTTGGGGTGAAGCACAGAGGTGAAGTGCCTTACTCATCACATCTTACCAGGAGGTACCTGATATCTACCTGGCATCACTGATGATGTTAACCTTCATCACTTGATTAAGGTGTTTGCAAGGCTTCTAATACGTAAGATTATTATTTTTTTCCATTCCTATACTCTACTCTTTGGGAAGTGAGTCACTACATGCAAGCCATAGTTGGAGTAAGAGATGGGGTATCTACATAGATTATTTGGGACACTTCTTTAAATAAGTTGCCTCTTCTCAGTAGGGGAGTGCATTTTTGAGGCTCACAATGTATTGCTTTTGCTTCAAGACAATGAACAAATGATGAGAATATCTTATAGGCACCTTGGGGAAGAAATGACCTGTGAGTTCAAGTTAAATACAGTTTGTCTGCTTAAATACACAGCTGGAGATCACATTAACGATTATTTTTTAAAAAGGACAAAAAGCTGGTTTGTAGAGTACAAAACTCTCTCAGTGTTTGGTTTGCTGAGTTTGAGGCGGGTATGTTCAGTAGACATTTGGATATTCTGATGTGGGTTCTGGGGAGAGGAAGGAGTTTAAGAGACAGATTAGGAAATCCCTAGAGTGGGTGTGGGGGGATCAGGAAGGCCTCAAGAGTGCTTGAGGTCTTTAGAAAAGAGCATGAAGAGTGAAATTGAGTGGCAAAAGGGGAAAAGGAAAGGATACAAGGGTTCTCCCCAGACACACACTCTACTGGCAGACCCAGGGCAGGCGAAGGCATACCTCCATCACACTGTGAAGCAAGACCACATTTATTGGCAGGAATGAAGCGTGGATGGATGGAAATCAGTCTGCACCCAATCTCAAAACAAATGTGCTAAAAAAAAAAAAAAAAGGATTTTTTTTTTTTTTTTTTTTAGATTTTATTTTATTTTATTTTATTTTTTATTTTTTTTATATGAAATTTATTGTCAAATTGGTTTCCATACAACACCCAGTGCTCATCCCAAA
>NW_024412415.1:33542618-33582159 GCF_014898765.1 Herpailurus yagouaroundi | reverse complement strand
TATAGGTCTCCCTTTATATGTGAGGGCACGTTTACCCCTTGCTGCTTTCAGAATTTTCTCTTTATCCTTGTATTTTGCCAGTTTCACTATGATATGTCGTGCAGAAGATCGATTCAAGTTACGTCTGAAGGGAGTTCTCTGTGCCTCTTGGATTTCAATGCCTTTTTCCTTCCCCACTTCAGGGAAGTTCTCAGCTATTATTTCTTCGAGTACCCCTTCAGCACCTTTCCCTCTCTCTTCCTCCTCTGGGATACCAATTATGCGTATATTATTTCTTTTTAGTGTATCACTTAGTTCTCTAATTTTCCCCTCATACTCCTGGATTTTTTTATCTCTCTTTTTCTCAGCTTCCTCTTTTTCCATAACTTTATCTTCTAGTTCACCTATTCTCTCCTCTGCCTCTTCAATCCGAGCCGTGGTGGTTTCCATTTTGTTATGCATTTCATTTAAAGCGTTTTTCAGCTCCTCGTGACTGTTCCTTAGTCCCTTGATCTCTGTAGCAAGAGATTCTCTGCTGTCAGCTATACTGTTTTCAAGCCCAGCGATTAATTTTATGACTATTATTCTAAATTCACTTTCTGTTATATTATTTAAATCCTTTTTGATCAGCTCATTAGCTGTTGTTATTTCCTGGAGATTCTTCTGAGGGGAATTCTTCCACTTGGTCATTTTGGATAGTCCCTGGCATGGTGAGGACCTGCAGGGCACTTCCCCTGTGCTGTGGTGTATAACTGGAGTTGGTGGGCAGAGCCACAGTCAGACCTGATGTCTGCCCCCAGCCCACCGCTGGGGCCACAGTCAGACTGGTGCGTGCCTTCTCTTCCCCTCTCCTAGGGGCGGGATTCCCTGTGGGGTGGGGTGGCCTGTCTGGGCTACTTGCACACTGCCAGGCTTGTGATGCTGGGGATCTGGCGTCTTAGCTGGGGTGGGTAGGCAAGGTGCACAGGGGCAGGAGGGGCAGGCTTAGCTTGCTTCTCCTTAGGTGATCCACTTCAGGAGGGGCCCTGTGGCAGCAGGAGGGAGTCAGATCCGCTGCCGGAGGTTTGGCTCCGCAGAAGCGCAGAGTTGGGTGTTTGCGCGGAGCGAGCAAGTTCCCTGGCGGGAACTGGTTCTCTTTGGGATTTTGGCTGGGGGATGGGCAGGGAAGATGGCGCTGGCGAGCGCCTTTGTTCCCCACCAAACTGAGCTCTGTCGTCCGGGGGCTCAGCAGCTTTCCTTCCCTTTGTCCTCCAGCCTTCCCGCTTTCTGAGCAGAGCTGTTAACTTATGACCTCCCAGCCGCTAAGTCGCGCTTGCTGTCGGAACACGGTCCGTCAGGCCCCTCCGCTTTTTGCAAGCCAGACTCGGGGGCTCTGCTTGGCCGGCGAGCCGCCCCTCCGCCCCGGCTCCCTCCCGCCAGTCCGTGGAGCGCGCACCGCCTCGCCACCCTTCCTACCCTCTTCCGTGGGCCTCTCGTCTGTGCTTGGCTCCGGCGACTCCGCTCTGCTAATCCTCTGGTGGTTTTCTGGGTTATTTAGGCAGGTGTAGGTGGAATCTAAGTGATCAGCAGGACGCGCGGTGAGCCCAGCGTCCTCCTACGCCGCCATCTTCCTTTCCTCAAAAAAAGGATTTCTTAATGGCTATGCTGATGGATTATACCAAGCATGACTTCTTTCTATTTCCCTGAATCCTTGTGGTAAGATCTCCATGAAAGATTAAAACCAAGGAAAGATGGATGTCTCTTTCTTAACTTTAAAAAGCTCAGGTAGGGGCGCCTGGGTGGCGCAATCGGTTAAGCGTCCGACTTCAGCCAGGTCACGATCTCGCGCTCCGTGAGTTCGAGCCCCGCGTCGGGCTCTGGGCTGATGGCTCAGAGCCTGGAGCCTGTTTCCGATTCTGTGTCTCCCTCTCTCTCTGCCCCTCCCCCATTCATGCTCTGTCTCTCTCTGTCCCAAAAATAAATAAACGTTGAAAAAAAAAAATTAAAAAAAAAAAAAGCTCAGGTATATGTTCTGATTATATATTACATCTGTTCAACATAGAAAATAAATAAAATTAAGAAACAAGCAGTAAAAATTACTCATGATCCCAGCCCACAAAATAATTAGCTACAACTAAAAGTTTTATATATGACTATATACACAGATACACACACACACACACACACACACACACACACACATATCATAATATATTTACATGGTGGAAAAATTAGAAATGATAGCTAATTGTGTATAAAAATTAAAGTCAAATACATAGCCTTCTGGAGGTTTTTATTAATTTAAAAAAAGTTGTTTTAATTTTTATTTTTAGAGAGAAAGAGAGCAAGCAAGTGGGGGAGAGGGGCAGAGGAGAGAGAGAGAGAGAGAGAGAGAGAGAGACAAGGAGAGAGAGAATCTTAAGCAGGCTTCACCCTTAGCACAGAGCCCCACACAGGAATCAGTTCCACAACCCTGGGATCATGACCTGAGCTGAAACCAAGAGTCAGATGCTCAACCAACTGAGCCACTCAGGTGCCCCATTTTCCTAGAGCTTTTTTTTCCTTTTTTCTTTTTAGTTTATTTATTTATTTTGAAAGAGGGAGAGAGTAGGGGAGGGGCAGAGAGAGAGAGGGAGAGAGAAAACCCTAAGCAAGCTCTATGCTGTCAGCTAGCAGCCTGACATGGGCTTGATCTCACAACTATGAGATCATGACCTGAGCCAGAATCAAGAGTTGGATGCTTAACCAACTGAGCCATCTGGGCACCACATCTCCTGGAGTTTTTTTTGTACTACCTATGTTTGTATATCTCTTTTTTAACCAAGAGCTGGAATCATACTATACACATTGTTCTATAATTCTCCTCTGAAAATATGTTATCATTAATCATCATTATTAGCATCATGAGTATTATTATTTATTGAAATGTATACTTCTATGGAGGTACCATTATCCCCATTTTACAGATTAAGAAATTGAGGATGACAGACATTAAATAAATTATGTTCTAGAGCAATTGTAACCAAGTCTTATAGAATTCAAACTCATGCACTTAATCTATGTCTATTAATCTAAGTAAATCCCCACTTAGAATACTGTTTTAAAGTTAATTGTTCAATTTATTAAAGTTACAAACGTAAAATCCCAGTTCAATTTACAATGTAAATAGTTCTCTTATTTTCCTTATAAATGCAGAACAATTTAATAATTATTAATAAGGAGCTTGTATGACTTTTGGTTCCTCTTATAAATGTTATTAAATGCTTTAATTATTTCAAGTTAAATTTTGAAATTTAATATAGTCAGTTTCCTTTTGAAGTATTTCAATATCTGACTTACAGAGAAACCTCTCCAAAGTATCTATTTGCAAATTCAATCAATTAAATATAAATATGATGAGTCAAAATGCCTTTAATTTTTCCCATACTGCTTATAAAATAAATGAGATTTAAACATTAAATGACAAGCTTAAACCAATTATTCAATTACATATTATAAGTTAGAATTGCAAACCTAGCATGCTAAATTCTGTCAAACAGTACAAACTCCTAAAGTGCCGGACAGAAATAAATTCATTAAAACTATTAATAAATATTAACACGGCTTGTTTGATTTACCTCTTCATCTTCATAGTTAATTCTAAATACCCTTGAATCAAAACATATTTATCTAGCTCCAGTTCATGTAATGGGATAGTGGCCTGTAGTAGATTAACTCTCTTGCCAATAACAATTATAAATCCTGGACAAAATATAAAAAACAACTGTGTGAAGGCACAGGAGAGCAACCCAAAGTAGAGAGAGATGGGAAGGATATTATCCTTGAAAAAGGGAAGCTCCTGTGTGATGTACACATTGAATCAGATTTTCCCCAGAAGACAGTTCCAGTTCTGGAAGTGATCTAGACACAATGGAAATTGAAGGATGGGGAGTCCCAGAAAGAAAAAAAAGCCACAAAAGAAAAAGATCTGAATTCTTCATATAAATTTCCCTTAAATCCTTGACTGATTCCTAAGGTACGTATGCATGTAACAAAGCTCCAAGAAATCCAGCAAAAAGAAGGAGGTCAGGGTCACTTGGTGGCTCAGTCAGTTGAGTGTCCATCTTTGGCTCAGATCATCATCTCATGGTTCCTGGGTTCTAGTCCCACATAGGGTTTTGCTCTGACAGCATGGAGCCTGGTTCAGATTCTCTGTCTCCCTCTCTCTCTTCCCTTCCCCCACTCTCTCTCTCTCTCTCTTTCTCTCTCTGTCTGTTTCTCTCTCTCTCTCTCTCTCAAAAATAAATGAACATTAGGAAAAAAAAAAAGCAGGCTAAGGAACTTAGCTGAGATTTTAGCAGTTGCCTAGGACTCGGGAGTTTAAGTTTGGCATTGAAGTCCAACCAAATGAGAGAAATTTGGTACATGGCTTGGGCTTTCCACTGACAAAACAGAAGAGCCACACTTTATGAGTAAAGACCACATCTGAGGACCACAGGCCAAACTGAATATAGCTACCCTAACAAGGGCCAAAACGAATCCCCCAAGAATCAAGGTAATTTGCCAGTAATTTAACTGCTGCCATAGGAGAATATAATACTCTTTACAAGAAGATCACTCAACCCAGAGTTTCTACAGCATATTATTCACAATGCCCAATATGCAATAAGAAAATTATTAAACATGCAAAGAAGCAAAAAATGTGACCTGGAATTAAGAGGTAGTAGCAGCAGACCCACGGGTGACTCGTATGTTGGAATTGGCTGACAAAGACCTTGAAATTGGTATAATAAATATGATAGAGAACCTATAAGAAAACATGGGCAAATGGGTGAACAGATAGGGAATTTCAATGGAGAAATGAGAAAATTTTTTTTAAAGAATCAGAAATTCTAGGATTCTAGAAATTCTAGATGCATAACCCAAATGTAATCATGAGAAAATACCAAAATATCCTTCGGTAATGACAAGATAATTCTCAGTTCAAGACATTCTCAGATGAAGGAAGACTACAAGAAGTTGTTACCAGAAGATTGACCCTAACATAGTAGATAAAGAAAGTTCTAGGGGTGCCTTTTTGGCTCAGTCGGTTAGGCAACAAACTCTTGGTTTAGGCTCAGGTCATGATCTCACGGTTTGTGAGTTTGAGCCCCACATTGACTCTGTGCTAACAACTCAGAGCCTATTTGGGATTCTCTCTCTCTCCCTTTCTCTCTGCCCCTCTCCTGCTCTCTCTCTCTCTCTCTCTCTCTCTCTCCCTCAAAATAAATAAACTTAAAAAAAAAAGAAAATTCTTCAATAGGAAGGAAATGATAAAAGGAGCAAATTTGAAAAATCAGCAATGAAAAAAAGAATAACAAAAAAAAATTAAAATGTTGATAATTAAAGTTATGTTTGATGGTTGAAGCAAAAATTAAAATGCTGTGTGGTATGGTTCTTAATGCATATGAATAAATATTTAAGACTATGATATGGAAGAGGATAGAGAGACCTAAATCCTTCTACACGTCACTCAAAATCGTAAAATCTTGAGACCAATTGTCTTAGTCTGCTTGGGCTGCTATAACAAAATACCACAGACTATGTTTAAACAACAGAAATTTATTTTCTCACAGTTCTGGAGACTAGGTGACCAAGATCAGGGTTCCAGTTGATTCAGTTCCTGGTAAAAGCTCTCTCCCTGGCTCGTAGATGGCCACTCCCTTGCTGTATGCTCACATAATTCTTCTTTGTGCTCCCACAGAAAAGCAGAGGGAGATCTTTTTTCCTCTTCTTATAGGACCACCAGTCCTACCCAATTAGGGCTGAACCCCATGACCTCATTTAACTTTGATTACCTCCTCTAGACCCTATCTCCAAATATAGTCATATTGGGGGAGTAGGGCTTCCACATATGAATTTGGGGGGAACATAATTCAGCCCACTAGTGAATGGTGATAAGTTATACATGTATAACATAATACCTAGAGCAACCACTGAAAAATATATGACAGAGAAACCTTCAAAAACTCTATAGATACAAAGAAGACATACAAATATCCAAAAGTATATGAAAAGATGACTAACATCACTAATGATGAGGGAAATGAAAATCAAAATAACAAAGAGATATCTCTTCACCTCTATTGGAATGGCTACTATTGGGGCGCCTGGGTGGCTCAGTCAGTTAAGCATCCAACTCTTGATTTCAGCTCAGGTCATGATCTCGTGGTTCGTGAGTTTGAGCCCCACAAGGGGCTCTGCACTGACAACATGGAGCCTGCTTGGGATTCTCTCTCCCTTTTTCTCTGCCCCTCCCCTGCTCTCATTCACTCTCTCTCTCTCAAAATAAATAAATAAACTTAAAAACAAACCAGAAAATGGGGTGCCTGGGTGGCTCAGTCAGTTAAGTGTCTGACTCTTGATCTCAGCTCAGGTCATGACCTCACGATTCGAGTCCCGCATTGGGCTCTGCACTGACAGCGCGGGGCCCGCTTGGGATTCTCCCTCTCCCTCTCTCTGCCCCTCCCCCGCTCACTCTTTCTCTCAAAAATAAATAAATATTTAAAAAAAATGTTTTAATAGAAAGAAATCCTGCTGTATGTGACAATGTAAACAAATTTGGAGAACGCTATGCTAAGTGAAATAAGCCAGTCACAGAAGGACAAACACTGCCTGATTCCACTCATCTGAAGAAACTAAAATAAACTCATAGGGACGGAAAGCTGAATGGTGGTTGCCAGGAACAGGAAGGAGGGGAATAAAGAGCTCTTATTCAACAGACCTGAAGTTTCAGTGAAGCAAGATGAATCAGTTCTAGAGATCTGCTATATAATATCATGCCTATAACAATACTGTGATATATTCTTAAAAATTCGTTAAGAGAGTAGATCTCACGTTAAATGTTCTCACCATGGGGCGTTTGGGTGGCTCAGCTGGTTAAGCATCTGACTCTTGATTTCAGCTCAGGTCATGATCTCACAGTTCATGAGTTTGAGCCCCGCATCAGGCTCTGTGCACTGACAGCTAGGAGCCTGCTTGGGATTCTCTCCCTCCCTCTCTCTCTGTTCCTCCCCTGCTTGTGCTCTCTCTCTCTCTCTCTCTCTCTCTCTCAAAATAAATAAATAAACTTAAAAAAAATAAAGTGTTTTTTAAAAAAATGTTCTCACACAATAAAACAAACAGAAAGTCAACAAAGCAATGGTAAGAAGGTTGTACTGAGAAGTGTGGATTTTTAACAATAAATGAATCTAGTACTCTGGGAAAGAAAAAACCCAGCATAGGTTAAGTCACATAAAGTTCTAATGTTCAAGGAAAAGCCTGAGAGACAGCACCTTGGCAAGGTTCCAGGATCCAAAATCAACACACAAAAGTCCATCACATCTTAATATACTAGCAACAAACGTGTGCAAAACAAAATTTAAAACACAAGGCCACTTATAATCCCCCCAAAACAAGTGAAATACCTAGATCTGAATCTAACACAATGTGTACACGATCTGTAGCTGGTTATTGCATCTTCTCGGGTATCACAGGGCTTCAGTTGGTGCCATTATTGATGATTTTCACTTTGATTGTTTGATTAAAGTGTTGTCTCTCAGGCTTTTCAACCGCAAAGGTACTCCTTTAGAATGTTTTTTTTAAAAATTGTATACGGTAAAATGTGTTTTTGGGTGCGCAGTCCGGTGAGTTTTGACAAATATGTGGAGTCATGTAACCACCACCAGAGGCTAGATACAGAACAATTCTGTCCCTCCAGAAAAAACTGCTTTACGCTGCCCCTTTTCGGTCAAGTCTACCCTCCACTCCTCACACCTACCAATCACTGACCTGTCCTCCATCCTGTAGTTTTGCCCTTTCCATAATGTCATATAAGTGGGATTCTGCAGTATGTGTAATAGCTAAGGTTATTCTATTGCCCTTTGCAACTCATATTCACGGGGAAGTAATATTAAACTATATAATATCCTGTTCTTCATCATACTTGCTATTTATTTATTCACCTGTTTATAGCAGTATGAACTCATGGTTTCCTGACTGATTAGATGGTCATAATCCATTGCGATCATTATGTGTTTTGAGGCTCGAATTGTCCCTGATTTGACTAAGGAGAGTCCTTCAGCTGGCATCTATGTCCCTCTGACATATCCCCATCATTTTTGAGTACTTCCTGGCTTTCCAGCATAAGATAGCTCAGGCTCACTTTGTGCTCATCCCTGTGGGGATGTGCCTCGTTGCAGGTCCTTTCAGTAGACAGAGCAAGAGAACAGGCACATGAGTGTGCATGTACATATGTATGTATATGGTACAAACATAGGCATGTGTTTCCACCCATATTTATTTCTATCTCTATCTATTGATAGCCAGAAGCTCATACCAATACCTTGAATTCCAGTCTGACATCACAGCGTTCAAATTGTATCCTTTTCCATATTTGTAACTCTTTTCTGACAGTGAGAAGCATGGCTCCATCATCCCTAATATGTTTACTTATTTGGTGTATAACCAATTTCACATCACTGCCACCAACCCCTCACTCATGCAAAACTCCCATCCGGGCTTCAGCTTCTCACATTGGACGAGCCCACTGCATAAGCACTCGTCCTTACCCTGCTTGGGATCCGACATCCAATATCAGGCTGGCCTTCTAGATGGATGCCCTTCTTTCTCCTGGGCGGGTTCTGACACCCCACTCGGGGCCTCCTGAGCGCCCCCATCCTGCTCAGTATCTGACACCCCCCGATAGCCCTTGTTTCTATGGGGATCTCCTCTTCACCTTGCTTGGGCTTTGAGTTTCCAGCATGGGCCACCCGACTTGTGAATGCACTTCCTGTGCCAGTCTGCCCCTCCCCTGCCACATGACTATCCTTCTCACACTGTGCTGGGCATCTCTGTTATGCAATACCCTTCTTATGGTGTTTTTTTTTTTTTTAAGTTTATTTTGAGAGAGAGAGAGAGCGAGCAAGCAGGGCTTCGAAGGGCATAGAGAGAGGGAGAGAGGGAATCCCAAGCAGGCTCCCCACTGTCAGCACAGAGCCCAGTGTGGGGCTTGAACTCACGAACCATGAGATCCCGACCTGTGCTGAAATCAAGAGTCGGATGCTTAACCCACTGAGCCACCCAGGAGCCCCTCTTATGGTGCTCTGGCTCCTGTACTCTGCCTTGGGCCACCCGCCCACATGGATGCCCTCCTCATCCTGGCAGACAGAGAGATTGAGACAGACCACCTCGGTCGAGTTGAAGCTGGTCTATGTCCACCCCTTAGAGCAATGACCATCCATGAGTCTCAGCGGGAGGGCCTGGGTTTTACCTTGGTGGATTTTAAATTCCCGTATTTGTCTCCTTTGGTGAGATTGCCAAAATCTCTGCTTAGCTTTTTAGCCCCTTAGCAACGGCCTGCTAATTTTCTTGGCGTCTCATGAGTTCAATTTAGGTGTCAACACATGTCTGGAGATGGGATGATGAATACAATTTCAGGCTCGCTTCTTTGTATTTCCCTTTTTTCCGGGGTCTTCACGCCTCAAATCCTGGCTACCTTAACGATAGCCCTGTACTCCAACTTTTGCCTCCATAACCTGCTAAGTTTGCTGCAGGTGCTACGCTGCTGCTTTGCAGTCTCTATCACCAGAACCGCGAACTGGCAACGCACCTCGAGGGGGAACGTTACTAAAAGTGTAGGTCCCAGTCGCGGCGCTTCTCCTGGCTTTAGGATGTTGTTCCTCCAGGCGCCAGCGGGCTTGCTTACCCTCCAATGCAGTCACAAAGCAGCTTTTTAATAAATAAATAAGTAATTAATTAATAACGTGTATTTATTTACTTTCAGAGAGGGAGAGAGAGAACGCGTGCCCGCATGCACTCATTGGAGAGCGGCAGAGAGAAGCCTAAGCAGGCTCCGTGCTGTGGGGGCGGTGGGGAAGGGGGGCTCCATCTCATGAGATGTGGGATCATGACCCGAGCCAAAATCAGGAGTCACCCAGGCGCCCCCAAAAGCAGGTTTTTTAAAAATGTGGTTTTCGTAGCGGTTCTCAGCAGAATAAATCTGATACCAGCTACTCTGTCCTAGCTAGAAGCAGACGTCTACCTTTGGTTTTGTGTTTGCTTTTTGTTTCACGTTCCTTCAAGTTGGTAAGTCGCTAGTGTCCCGTGTCATTTCAGGGGAAAGGACGGGAGCGTGTGTAGACCGCCAGCCACCCTTCTAGAGTAATTCCCTCTTTAGGTGCTGGAGGAAATTAGGTGTATTCTATTCCTCTCTAGAAAGAAAATGAAACCAGCCATCCTATCCGATTCGGGTTCTCTGTACCCTGAAGGGCTCAGATGTGAGTGGAAAATGTTGTTCTCAGTACGTAGCCCATTTCTTCCTTTCATCGAGGCTGTATTATAAAATGTAGAAATTTCAAGCTGGAGTTAACCAAATTAGAGCATATTTTAAATGTTTATGCATAATGAACATGACCTTTTTCAAAATACAAAACATGTGATTCTTTACAGTTTGTTATTTGTTAGATACCCAGAAGGATTGTAAGGCTATTAATTAACAATGCTCTATCAGCACTGGTATCCAGTAAAGGGACACAAATTTAAAATCATAAGAAAAACAACTCCCCCCCCCCATTCTTGTCAGTGTACCTTGTAAGTAGAGATATCATCACATTGTGATATAACATCCACGTTGTAAATGTGAGTGCTGTTCTGTGAAATGTGAATCCCTGGCGATGACAGGCTCTAACGGGAGGAACTGTACCAGAGAAACGCAAATTAAACAGAAAGGTCTAACTGAGGCCTTGCCCCTAAGGATAAACTCTGAAAGAAAAGGATGAAGGTATAAAAAAAATTGCCAGCTTTAAAAGTGTTTTAGTAGGGGCGCCTGGGTGGCTCAGTCCGTTAAGAGTCCTACTTTGGCGCAGGTCATGATCTCATGGGCCATGAGTTCGAGCCCCGCGTTGGGCTCTGTGCTGACAGCTCGGAGCCTGGGGCCTGCTTTGGATTCTGTGGCTCCTTCTCTCTCTGGCCCTCCCCCCCTCTTTTCCTCTCTCTCTCTCAAAAATAAAATTGAAAAAATAATAAAAAAAATAAAAGTGTTTTACTACATTTGTCTTCACACCAGAATGCAAGAAGGTAGTTATGCACTAACTTCTATGGCTCATTTTGAGCCACCCCAATTGTTGCAAGACAGTGCAGCCTGGCAGGCAGGGTATGGACTCTGGGCAGGACCAAGGTCTAAATCTCAGCTCTATCCCCCATGCACTAACTGTGCGACCCCCAGCAGTTTCACCAATAGGGGGTTTGTTTCCCCAAAAGAAACAAGAAACCAATAACCATCTTGCAGGGTTGGAAGAACGAGATAAGACAATGGTACGTGAAAGCACTTGGAGAATTAGTGACTAATTTTAGTGACTATTTTCAAAGATGGTTTAAGATTTCAGTGACTGCTAAGACATTGAATACCCTGTCTGCATTATCTGCTCCACATAGAGGGTACTCTCGTTTTCTACAATGGCTGGCAAAAATTTAATTCAGGAGTCCAGTTGGGTGAGAATGGCTGTACATAATATACATGTGTAAATAGTTTTCATGAGCACGAAATGATAAAGATCTAGAAGACTCTAGCATTATCCTGGTTGGATCTCTTCATTTGGTAGATGAGGAAACCGAGGTCCAGGAGGTGAAAGGCCTTGCCCTTATAGGTATCTTCCTTCATTACTGGCAGAGCCAGACTGGCATACGGTGGGAGGGGGAGGGCAGACCCCTGACCCCCCTCTCTTCCCACTGTGTCCACACGGATCCTGGTTTACTTGGAGGCCTAGGGTCCCACAGGCACTTTCTCTCTTCTGCCTTATTCTAATGGCCAAAGCAAGTCACACGGCCAGCCCAGATTCAAGGCTAGGGAAGTGGGGTCCATCTCTCGACAGGAAGAGGGACAAAGTCATGTTGCAGCAGGCGTGGATACACAACAGGGTAAAAAACTAAGAATAACACAAGGGGCAAATATCTTCCAAGGCCCTGATCTTCGCTCTGTGCAAAAGTAGCCATGAGTCTCACACACATGTTTTTAAGTGTAAGAATTATGCATGTCTTCGGACTTTGTAGGCATCTGTGAACTGTGGAGAAGGCTTCCGGGGGCAGGGGAAGGGGGCAATTCTATACCCGAGTGCCCACTGCAGCCCCATGCAGGGGGCTGAGGCCAGTGTGAGGCAACAATCTGCAGCACTCAGTGATCTGGCCCTGGGGGCTCACAAGCAAGGTAAGATACCCTTGGGGACGGTCACGAGAGTGAATGGCAGTGGACAACAAGCAACTCAGTGTGGTCACAAGGGGTGAGAGTAGCTTGCTGGCAGGCAGGACAGCAAAGCTTCCTTGAAAGACTTGAAATTTATACCAGGCAGGGAAAGGCAGCTAGGACTTAACTTGCCAGATAGAGGGAGGGGAGCATAGAGGGGATATAGAGGGAGGGGAGCATAGAGATAGAGGGGAGATAGAAAGTGCAACATCAAGGGCAAGCCTGGGCTACTGGGGGAAGGTGGATGGCATTCAAGATGGAAAGACGGGGTTAAGCCAGATAACAGAAACCTTCCATCCAGGATGGCTGGAAGGATGCTGCACCTACAGGAGCATCAGTCTGTGAGGCGGGGACGTGGAAGAGGAGGACAGATCTGGTGGTGTCTGTGAGGCAGGGCTGGAACAACTTCCGGAACAGAGCAGAGAGAAACTGCATCAGCCCAGGTGCTGGTGCATTAAGGTCTGGGTGGTGGAAACCTAAGAGGAAAATAACTAAGGCTGGCTTGGCAGGAGAATTTGGAACATTTATGTCCCTTGCATCCAGATACTCTGGGTAAACTGCATTATAAGGTAATTTAGTGTTTAATGACTTTGAATGTGTATGTATAAAATTGGAGGTTCCTCCCCCCCCCCCCCACTGTTATTTCCACTCTTTTACCCTAAATACAAAAATATTACTCACGTGCTTGGTTAACAGAATTTTTCGGCTTATTTTTTTTCATCCCTGAAAAAATTTCTAGTGCAAAAGCAAATCAAATGTATATAACTAGGAAAAAGTTTTGTATTTGACACTGTTCATTTATAGCACTTAAAACCAGTTCTGTTTAGACTCAGTATTTCAGTATTTACACTCTAGGCCTGTACTGTCCAACTTATATGTGTATGAAATGTGGTCAGTCCAAATTGAAATGTGCTAGAAGTGCAAATTATATACCGATTTCAAAGGCTGTACAATAAAACAATGTAAAATGTCTTTTTAATCATTTTTATATCGATTACTTAGTGAAATTATAATGTTTTGAATGTATTGGGTTAAGTAAAATATATTGTTAAAGTGAATTTTGCCTACTTCTTTTTACTTTTTTTTTAACATGACTATTAAAAAAAGGTAAAATTATACATGGGTTTACATTTGTGGCTCACATTATATTTCCATTGGGCAGTGCTATTTAAAAAGCTCCATTTGTCTAGAAATGTTATGTTATAGTGGCCCATACTGCAGTTAATGACGTTAACAGGTGGAAAGGGTTTGCACGCTCAGTGAAACAAGAAGTTGTTCCGTACATTTCTCTTTTCTTCCATGCTGAATCTGTGATTTAGTGATAAATCATACAAATTATCTTGAAGCACATGCTGTGTTACATACTTTCAAGGGCAGCCATTTCTGTGATTATGACTTCTTTTCCCACAGGGGAGGGAATACGAAAGAGATTTGCCATGAAAATTTCCATTCGTTAACAAGTTTTAATAATAAGTATTTTAGATTATCACCAAAGCGTGATAATGTGCCTCCCTGATTTTAACACCAGTTTACAAAGTCTACATGCGGCCAGCAATAGACCCTTACTGAACAGGTGTGAAGTTTTGTTGTTGCTGCTATTGTTTAATTAGGTCTCTTAAGTGTCTCTTTTTGTTTTTTTGAGAGACAGGGGGGGGGGGGGGCAAAGAGAGGGGAACAGAGGGTCCCTGAGCCCAAGTCAGCTGCTCAACAGGCTGAGCCCTCCGGGTGCCCCTCGGTTTTTTTGTTTTGTTCTGTTTTGTTTGTAAAGTTTATATATTTATTTTGAGAGAGACAGGGGGCAGCGTGAGTCAGGGAGGAACACCGAGAAAGGTAGAAAATCCCAAGCAGGCTCTGCACTGACAGCACGGAGCCGGATGCCGGGCTCTACCCCACAAACCATGAGATCATGATCAGAGCCAAAACCAAGAGCTGGAGGCTCAACCAACGGAGTGCCCCCAGGGGCTCCCCAGGCGCCCCTCCTCAGTGTCTTTTAATCTACAGCAGTCCCTTTGCTGCTGTTGCTTCTTCCCCCCCCCCTTTTTTTTTAATGGCCTTAACTTTTTGAAGATTTTAGGGCAACTGTCTTAGAGAATAGTCCCACTATCTGCTGAATTCCTGGAAAATGAAGATCAGGTCTAGAGAAGGCTGATTACATTCAGGCCACACATTTTAGTAAGAATAATAGCTGATGTTGTATACTTACTACTGCGTCATATTCGGAAGCACAGAGGTCAAGTTTTTCTACCATTCATGATGTTTAAATTGACCGCGTGTTTAAAGTAGTAATTGCCGGATTTCTCCACTGCAAAGGTGTATGTTTCCATTTGTAATTAAAAGTAATCTGGGAGATGCCACCATGTGAATATTCGGTTTCCTAATAGTTGTTCACTTAATGGTTCTAGCACCTATTACCGAACCCTTGCTTGAACCAATTATTTCGTTAGGCGTTGCAAAATGGTGATTTCTAAATTCTCTAATTCCTTTTACGTCTATTAGCTGGGATTCTTCTATAAAGAATCACTGTTTTCTCTCTTTCTCTCCCTTTCTATTGCCATGAGTTCATGGATTGTTATTTATGCCATATTTTACAATCAAGTATAGTCATTACTCATTTTGATGCTCAATCTGTCCCCAATTTGGCCAGTGTCCTTTAGACAGGCCGCATCCCTGTTTAAGCACTTCCTTGCTTAATATCCCAGGCTCACTTTGTCCTTTCTTCACCACAGATCAGGTTTCTTTTAGTGAAGAAACATAGAAGCCAAGATCCGGACATTAGGTATGCTCAGTGCACAAGGCCTCTCAATGAATAGTTGTTTTAAATTGAGATGTAATTCACATACCATAAAATTACCCCTTAAAAAGTGAATAATTCAAAATGCATATCGAAACCACAATGAGTGCTCCCTTCAGCAGCACACATACTAAAACTGGAACAATACAGAGCAGATAGTATGGCCCCTGCACAAAGATGACACACAAATTTGTGAACTGTAAAAAAAAAAAAAAAAAAAAAAAAAAAATCCACGGTGAGATACCATTTTACATCTGTTAAGATGGCTATCATAAGAGGGGCACCTGGGTGGCTCAGTCGGTTAAGTGCTTGACTTCAGCTCAGGTCATGATCTCTCCACTTGTGGGTTTGAGCCCCACGTCGGGCTCTGTGCTGACAGCTCGGAGCCTGGAGCCTGCTTCCGATTCTCTGTCTCCCTCTCTCTGCCCCTCCCCAACTCATGCTCTGTCTCTCTCCCTCTCTCTGTCAAAAATAAATAAACGTTAAAAAAAAATTAAAAACAGAACCTCCATATGACCCAGCAATTCCAGTCTTAGGTATATACTCCTAAGTATTGAAAGCAGGGTGTTGGGGGGGAGAAAAAAGGCATTTGAACAACCATGTTCATCATAGCATTATTCACAATAGCCAGAGAATGGAAGAAACCTAAGTGTTTGTCAACAGATGAAGGGATAAACATAATATTATCTTGCCTTGAAAAGGAAGGATATTCTGCCACATGCTCCAACATGGATGAAACGTGAGGACATCATGCTCAGTGAAATAAACCTGTCACAAAAAGATAAGGAGTATGAGTCCATTTACCAGGAACCTCAAGAAGTCCAGCTCAGGACTGGGAGAGGAGAGAGCGGAGGGTTATTGTTTAATGGGACACGGAGTTTCGGTTTTTGCAAAACAGAAAGAGTTCCAGAAACGGATGCAGGTGATGGTTGCTCAGCGACAGGAACGTGCTTAACGCCACAGAACCCATACACCTAAGCACTGTTGAAATGATACATTTTTTTTAAATTTTTTTTTCAACGTTTATTTATTTTTGGGACAGAGAGAGACAGAGCATGAACGGGGGAGGGGCAGAGAGAGAGGGAGACACAGAATCGGAAACAGGCTCCAGGCTCTGAGCCATCAGCCCAGAGCCTGACGCGGGGCTCGAACTCACGGACCTTGAGATCGTGACCTGGCTGAAGTCGGACGCTTAACCGACTGCGCCACCCAGGCGCCCCGAAATGATACATTTTATTTTACGTATATTTTGCCACAAGTTTTGAAAACTCAGTGATTTGTAGTGTGTTCACAGAGACATAGTGCTGTCACCCCCTGTAGTTTTGGAACATTCTTATCACTGCCCAAAGAAACCCGGTATTAGCGATTACTAGCAATCACGGCTAGCAGTCGCTCTCCGGTCCCCGTTTCTCCTCAGCGCTGAATCTACTTTCTATCTCTATACATTTCCCTCTTCTGGACATTTTATACAAAGGATACAATAAAGCCTATAGCTTTTATGTCTTTAACACTGCATAGTATTTTCAAAGTTCATCCGTGTTGGCATGTGTCAGTATTTCGTTCCTTTTCAGGGCCAAACAGTATTCCATTGTACGGATATACCACATGTGTTTATTCATTAGTATAAGTCATTATATCAGTAAGTTGGTGGATATTTGGCTTGTATATTAGTTAGTTGGTGGATATTTGGCTTGTTTCCATTTTTGGCTTGTAAGAAAAATGCTGCCATGAACATTAGTGTGTAAGTTTTTGTGTGAGCATATTGAGCATATATTTATATTTTTCTTGACTATACACCGAGGAGTGGAATTGCTGGGTTATATGGTCATTCTAGGCTTAACTTCTTTGAGAAAAGATTTTTTTTTTTAATTTTTAAATAATCTCTGTATCCAAGATGGGGCTTGAACCTACAACCCTGAGATCAAGAGTCACATGCTCTACCAACTGAGCAAGCCAGGTGCCTCTTTATTTATTTATTTATTTATTTATTTATTTATTTATTTATTTATTTATAAAAATTTAAAAATTAAAAAAATATTTTTTTTTTACCATTTGTTCATTTTTGAGAGACAGAGACAGAGCACGAGTGAGGGAGGGGCAGAGAGAGAGGGAGACACACAGTCTAAAGCAGGCTCCAGGCTCCGAGCTGTCAGCACAGAGCCAGACACGGGGCTCGAACTCACAAACTGCGAGATCATGACCTGAGCCGAAGTCGGACGCTTAACCGACTGAGCCATCCAGGCGCCCCTAAAATTTTTTTTGAGTAATATGCTTAGCTTTTTACTGTTTTCCCCAGTGGCTGCAACATTTTACATTCCTACCAGTGTATGAGGGTTTTGAATAGTTTTTTGAGTAGTTTTATTAATGCCATTTTCTAATTTTTCTAAAGAGGATCTGTAAATTGGCTTCACTCATACAGCTTGGTGCTTTGTTTTGCTTTGCCAGTTTGTAATAAAATGAGCTAGAAATGCCTCATGTGTGGGAAAATGAGCTATTTTAATAAGAAAATATATAATTCAACTTCTGTTATCTCTAATCCAAATTCTTTTTTTATTCAACCCTAACGCCTGTGGCCTCCTGACTACTTGCCGACTCGGACAGGTGAGTGTGAGGACAATCCTCGGACTTGGTACCTAGTGCCAGATAGACTGTTCAGCACAGCATCCCTCCCACCCCTTTTCCGCAATGCAGAGCAGCCAGGAACTACATTTCCCAGAATGCCCCCACTTGGAGGTTGGCGTTTGCATGAAAGGAATTCAGGGGAAATTTGGCAGGTAGAAGGGAAAGGGAACCTGTTATTCTCCAGAGGTGGTGACAGCCAGATGCTGAGCAGATGCGCGTCACCGAGGCTGTCCCCTGCTTCGGCTGAGACCTCCAGCGTCCACCTGTGCCTTCGCAGCAGTTGCCCCAGCTCTGCTCCCTCCCTGCTCGTCCAACAACCGTGTAAACCCCTACTGCTGTGTTAAACCTGTAGACCCAGAAGACGTGAAGTGGCTTGTGTTGTCCTGAACAAACCCTGAATAGTACATATGGGGCAGAGGTACCATTTAACGTTTAATATATTTACAATATAATGAGGGGGGGGATGTGGTGTGTCTAGAGACAGTGTTTTTGCACCAGTGGGAAATTTCTGTTTTGGAGGCAAACTGGAGTCAGCCTTGCTAGTCTTAATTTATCATGAGCATTTAAAAAAAAAAAAAAAGCGTAAAAAAAAAAAGAGTTGTTGAAAACTCATTGTAAGCTTTATTTAATGGTAGAATAATAATCCATCAAACAGATATCCTATGATATAACGAATTAGTCCCATACTGTTGGCACTTGGGTTATTATTTAAAATCATTTGGGCAATTATGAATAATCCTGAAAAGAGTGACTCTTATGATTATTTCCTTTAGAAAGATTCCAAAAAGTGTTATTTCTGGTTCGAAGAATATAAACAATATTCACGATTGTGAATACACATTGTTAGATTGGTTTTCAGAAATATAGCAATTTACACTCCTACAAGTAGTGACCAAGAATTTGTCTTGCCTGCCTATGCCTGCCATCAAATACTAGAATGTAACAATAATGTTTGCTAATTGGATAGGTAAAATTTCAGGTTTAGTTTTTATTCACTTGATTAGCCATTGTGTTCCTCCTCCTCTTCCTTCCCTTCTTAACTCCTATCCCTCCCTTCCCCCTCCTTCCTCCTTTCTCCTCCCCTACCCTCCCTTCTCTTCTCTTTTATCCCTTCGCTTTTTTCTTTCTTTCCTTCCTTTTTTCTCTTTTCCTCCCTCCTTCATCCCTTCTATTCTTCCTTCCTTTCTAGAATTCACATGCTTTGCCTATAAATCTGTCAAACACTGTATTTTTGTAAATTCCCCCAACTTCCTGTTGTGTTTAATTTTGTTTGCATATAATTTTATTATGTATCTTAATATTTTTGTGTAGCAAAAATCTATTCCTTTAGAGTTCCTAACACTGCTTTCAATATTAGTTTATTTGCCATTCAGAAATAAATGCTAACCTCTATTTTCTGTTATTTATGGCTTGATTTAAAATTATGGCTTGACTTTATACACTAATTACCTCTTTCACTTACCTGAACTTGGGGGCAGGGTATAAACTACAGAAGAAGGTCTAACTTAACTTCCTCCTGAAACAACTAGTTGCTTGAGCACCCTTTGGACAAATCCTACCTTTATGTAGTTATATTTTTGGATTCTAAATGTGGTTCTTTTAAATAATTAACACATGCATGTTGAAGAAAGTTCAAACACCTCAGAAATGCACTATGTGGAAAATGAAAGAATCCCACTCCTTAGAGTAACCACTGCTGATGATTTAGTGAATTTTTTTAAATGTAGCTTTTTAAATTGAGGTATAGATTATAAAAATAATATGCATAGATCTTAAACGTACAGTTCGATCAGTTTTGACACATACACATGCACATATAACCATCAGCCAATCAAACTATAAAACATTTCTGCACCCAAAAAGTTCTCTCCTGTCCCTTTCCAGTCAACCTTTATTTCCCCAAAGCAATAACTATTCTAATTTCAATTTCTTTGGTTTTGTTTTGACTCTTCTTAAACTAAATATAAGTGGAATCATAAGTATAAATTGACGGTGTCTGGCTTCTTTCACTCAACATAATTCTTTTTTTTTTTTTTATGTTTACTTTTAAGAGAGAGAGCACAAGGGGGGTGGGGTGGGGCAGAGAGAGAGAGAGGGAGACACAGAATCCGAAGCAGGCTCCAGGCTCTGAGCTGTCAGCACAGATCCGGTCGCGGAACTCAAACTCATGAACCATGAGACCATGACCTGAGCCGAAGTCGATGCTTAACTGACTGAGCCACTCAGGTACCCCTCAACATAATTCTTTTGAGAGTCATTCACGTTATTCTGTGTATCAGCAGTTCTATTTATAGCTGAAGTTTTCCAATGCGTGGGTAAATCACAATTTATTTATCCATTCACCTATTGATGGACACATGGGTTCTTTCAGTTTGGGGCTATGTAAAATTAATCTGCTTAAGAACATTCTAATAAAAGACTTTTTATGGGCACTTCGAGGCATGGAATTATGGGGGCATAGGGTAGGTGTAACTTTGATGTTATAAGAAACTGACATACACTTTTCCAAAGTGGCTGTACCATTTAACCATCCACCCACAGTAGGGAACAGCTGATCCACATCCTTGCCAAAACTCGATCTTCTCTTGTACGTGTGTGTGATCATACTTTTAATATATTTTGTTAAAGTTGTAGCACAGTCACAAAAGTTGCAGCTACTGAACAAAGAACATTTTCCTTTGCCAACGTGATGCTCCATGTTCCCCTGATTCTTTAGTGTGTATTTTACACAATCAAGGACATTCTTCTACATGACAATCAAAATTAGGGAGTTAATCTTGGTGCACTGCAGAGATCTAATCCTCAGACACTCTTCAAGCTTTAACAATTGTCCTAGGGGCGCCTGGGTGGCGCAGTCGGTTAAGCGTCCCACTTCAGCCAGGTCACGATCTCATGGTCCGTGAGTTCGAGCCCCGCGTCAGGCTCTGGGCTGATGGCTCAGAGCCTGGAGCCTGTTTCCGATTCTGTGTCTCCCTCTCACTCTGCCCCTCCCCCGTTCATGCTCTGTCTCTCTCTGTCCCAAAAATAAATAAACGTTGAAAAAAAAACACAAAAAAACAATTGTCCTAATAATGTTCTTTCTAGTAAAAGAATCCTGTTCAAAAAGTATATGGTGCATTTAGTTGTCAAATTTCTTTAGTCTTCATTAAACAGGAACTTTTCTCAGGTTGCCTTTCCTAAAGATTTAAAATTTCCAAGCCAATTATATTGTAGAATGGCCTCAAATTTGGGGGCCGTTTGATGTTTCTTCATAATCGTATCCATGTTATACATCTTTGGCAAGATTATCATAGAAGGTACGTGATTTAATTTGTCCTTACTGATAATATTGACTCTGATCATTTGAATAAGGTGGCATCTACATGTCTTCTCCAATATAAAGTTACTCTTTTCTCTTTGCAATTTATATTTTTGTAGGGAAGTACTCTGATATTAGGTAACTAATTGCTTTGCAAACTTTCAGTTTGTTCATTTATTAATTTATAGCTGCATGGACTTGTGTTTTCCAATGTTCTTCAGTAGGTAATAATCTCTTACTATCATTGTTTATTTTGATACTCAAATTGTACCATATTTGGCCCAATAAAGTGACTTCTGTGTCCTTTTGAAATGTCCCTATCATTCTTGGAACAATTCTCTGCTTTCTGGCACAAGAACATTCACTATTGCTGTGAACTTTTTCTGCCTACCTCTGGAATCAGCCATTTATCCAAGGAGTCTTTGTTTCTTTTAATGGAAGATGGTATTTAGAAACCAAGATTTAGGCACTTCATGTGCTCATTGTTATTAGCATATCACTGCTCCAAGGCCTCTCTCAGGAGAAAACTAGGGAATATGTGGATGGATACATACACACACACACATCTATGCACACACTTACATCTATGTTTATTTCCATACCCCCTTTACATTGATTGAAAACCATGAGTCTACACCAATACTTCCAATTTTAACACAACTCATATGGTGGGGTTCACTTTTGTTTTTCCACTTTCCATATTTTTAGCTCTTTTCTCTGACATATGTTATCATTATATTCATTTATTTGATCAATACACTGAATATATCCAATCTCCCATGTCCACTGCTGTCTCCTCCCCAGTGTGGTCACCCTTCTCACTATTTCTACCAGGATACCCTCCTCTCCTTGCTCAGGTTCTGAGACCCTGCTTTGGGCCACCTGTCCAAGTGGATGACCTCCTTAGTCCACTTAGGCTCTGACTTCCATGCTGGGTCACCCTCACACGGATACCTTCTCACTCAGCTTGGGCTCTAACTCCCCATGTTAGGCTATCTCCCATTATGGACTCTGGGCTCTTCCTCTTCAGCCTCTGACATCTAATACCGGGCTTCCCTCTGTGTGAGTACCTGTCCCAAGTTGCTTATGCTCTAATATGCCATGTTGAACTGTTCCTAAACATGCTTGCCCCCTCACCCTGCTAGAGTCCTGATACACTGTTCTAACCCAATGAGGCTGCCCCTTCCCCCAAATCTCCATCATGTGGCACCTACCTTGCTCTGTTCCACATAATGATTTTAGGACTGAATCATTTGGGAAGTGAAGGGACAGAGCAAGGGGTATGGACCTATTGTCATTCCTTTAAATTTTAGTTATTCTATAGGGTATGACATAGTCTTTATGTTTTTAGAGTGCATATCTCTGATTAATGATATAAGCTTCTTTTACGTGCTTATTGGCCATTCGTACCTCTTCTTTTGTCAGGTGTCTACTTGATTTGAGAGAGTTCTTCATATATTCTGGATTCAGGTCCTTTTTAAACGTATACCTTGAGAATGTATTCAACCACTCTGTGGCTTGCCTTTTTATTATCTTAATGGTGAAATTTTTACTTTTTATTAAGTCCAACTTATGAGTTTTAATTTTATGGCTAGTGTTTCTGTATTACATCCAAAATATCTGCCTACTCCAAGCTCATGAAGGTATTCTTCTGTGTTTCCTTTTAAAAGCTTTAAAATTTAGATTTTATGTTTAGATCTCTGATCCACCCCAAATTAATGTTTATGCTGCGAGACAAAGGCCAAGGTTATTTTTTTCCATGCAGATACCCAGTTGTACCTATACTTTTTGTTAAAAAAGATTTTCATTTTCTAATGAATGACCTTGAATCTTTTGTCAAAAAACAATTATTGTATACATGTGGATTAGTTTCTGTATTCTCTATACTGTTACATTGATCTGTAGTTTACTAAGATACCAACACCCCTCTTGTACTTGATTATTGTAACATTATAATCAGGTAGTGTAAGTCCTTCACTTTTGTTTTCTTTTTCAAGATTGTTTCTGCTAGGTCCTTTGGGTTTCCATATAAATTGTAGAATCAGCTTGTTGATTAGCCAAAAAATGCTACTTGGGAATTTGATTAGGACTGTGTTCAATCTAAGGTGCCTGGGTGGCTCAGTCAAGTAAGCGTACGACTTTGGCTCAGGTCATGATCTCATGGTTTGTGAGTTCGAGCACCTCATCGGGCTCTGTACTCCAGCTCAGAGCCTGGAGCCTGCTTCAGATTCTGTGTTTCCCTCTCTCTGCCCCTCTCCCACTTCTGTGCACGTGCGCGCTCTTTCTCTCTCTCAAAAATAAATAAACATTGGGGTGCCTGGGTGGCGCAGTCAGTTAAGTGTCTGACTTCAGCCAGGTCACGATCTCGCGCTCCCTGAGTTCGAGCCCCGTGTCAGGCTCTGGGCTGATGGCTCAGGGCCTGGAGCCTGTTTCCGATTCTGTGTCTCCCTCTCTCTCTGCCCCTCCCCCGTTCATGCTCTGTCTCTCTCTGTCCCAAAAAAAATAAATAAACGTTGAATAAATAAATAAATAAATAAATAAATAAATATTAAAAAAATTTAATGAAATTTTAAAAAAAGGACTACGTTGAATCTATGGGTCAAATTGGGGAAAACTGCCATCTTAATATCAAATTTTTTATTCAATGACCATTACACATTTCATTTTATTTAGGTCTTTGCTAAATCTTCTCACAATGTTCATAGTTTGCAGTATATAGGCATACCAGAGGTACTATGGGTTTAGTTCCAGACCACCACAATAAAGTGAATAAAACAATAAAGATTCAAGTGATTTTTTTGGTTTCCCAGTGCACAGATAAGTTATGCTTATTTACACTATAGTCTATTAAGTGTGCAGTTAGTATCATGTCTAAAAAACAATGTACATTAAGTAAAACATACTTTGCTGCTAAAAGATGCTAACCATCACATGAGCTTTTAGTGAGTCATCAACTTTTTGCTGGTGGATGGTCTTGTTTGATGTTGATGGCTGCTGACTGATCAGGGCAGTAATGACTGAAGGGTGGGGTGTCTGTGGCAATTTCTTCAAGTAAGACAACAACAAAGTTTGCCACAATGACTGACTCTTCCTTTCGTAAACGATTTCTCTGCAGCATGTGAGGCTGTTTCATGGCATTTTCAAAATTGGAAATCTATCTTTTCGTCTTTCAAGATTGGAATCTATCCTTTCAAACCCTGCTGCTGCTTTATCAACTAACTTTGTGTCATAGTCTAAGTCCTTTGTTGTCATTCCAACCATCTTCACAGCATCTTTGCCGGAAGTGGATTCCATCTCAAGAAACCGCCTTCTTTGTTCACCCATGAGAAGCAGCTCCTCGTCCATTAAGTTCTATCCTGAGACTGCAGCCATTCAGTCCCGTCTTCAGACTCCACTTCTAATTCTCTTGCTATTTCTACCACATCCGCAGTTACTTCTTCCACTGAAGACTTGACGCCTCCAAGTCCTCCACGTGGACTGGAATCCAAACTTCTGTTGACGTTGATATTTCATGGTCCTCAATCCCGGGGTGTGACCTTTCTGGGGTCTCCATGCGTGCCTCCGTATTCATGTTTATACATTCTGCATTAGGCTGGGCCTAACCTCCCCTGTCTCCTTCCCCTGATAGTGAAGCCTCTGAAGTCTGTTTGGCAATCACCTCCTGGAAACTGTTCCCTGCTGGGTCTCCTGGAGTCTTGCCCTGCTCATACATAGCTTACCAGTGGGCCAAGTACTCAGGGGAAGTTTGGATGCAATGGTGGAGGATTCCTTCTCTGCAACTCCCTCCTCCCAGGCACCTTGCCCTCCACACCCAGCAGTGTTAGAGGGCTTGCGCTCTGACCTCTGTTTCCTCTGCCCAGAGACGTTGCTGCTCCCTGCCTGGGCTCCACGTCCCTGTGCTGGGATGAATGCAAGGCTGACCTCATGTGCTTCCCTTTTCTGAAGGGTAATAACCCTGCCTTGGTTTCTGTTCAAAGCCCGCAGTTGTTGTCTTATACAATTGTCTAGCTTCTATTGTTGTTTACAGCAGGAAGGTGAGTCCAATGTCAGGCACTCAATCATAACTAGAGCTGGAAGTCAAGAGAATTCATTTTTTAACAGGAATTAATTTAAAGAACTGTTCTGTTTTTTCCCATCTCTCACTCTAGTGTAAGGCTAAACACATAAAGCCTCTTACCAAATAGTCTCTGTCAAATTCAAATCCCACGTCGCAAGTCCTTTATTTTCACACCTTCAATAAAACAATGAATAGCTTAATCAAATATACTCATCCTCACCTTTGCTAAATTTCCTGTTCATATAATTGGAGTAAACCTGCAACACTGACATACTGATGTTCATATTTATACACCATGAGAGGTGGAAATTAGATTTCTTTGGTCAGAGACAGAACATGGCAGTGAAAGTGCTCAGAACTCCAGCTGTTAAAGGAGAGTGAAACACACGAGCTTTGCCTTCTCATTCCCTCTTTTTGAAAAAAATCAGAATTTTTTTTTCCCGGTTGTATTGAGATATAATGAACACATAACATGGTATTAGCTTTAGGGGTGTAACATGATGATTCGATATATGCACATATTGCAAAATGATCACCACAGTAAGTTTTGTCAGCTTCCATCACCACAAATGGTTACAATTGTGTGTGTGTGTGTGATGAGAACTTTTAAGATCTACTCTCTTAGCAGCTTTTCAATATATGATACAGTAGTAACTACAGTCACCATGCTGTACAATAAATCCCCAGAACTTATAAACTGGAAGTTTATACCATTTGACTACCTTCACACATTTTGTCCAACCTCCTGACCCCTCCCTCCGACAACCACAATCTTATTCTCTGTACCTATGACTTTGTTTTTTTTTTTTTTAAGATTCCACACATAAGTGAGATCATATAATATTTCTTTCTCTGTCTGACTTATTCCACTTACAACGAGTTAGCATACTTTCAAGTTCTGTCCGTGTTGTTGCAAAATTTCCTACTTTTTTATGACTGAGTTATAAATAGATAAACAGATAGATCTCACATTTTTCTTTCCCATTCATCCACTGATGCACACTTAGGTTATTTCCATGTCTTAGCTACTGTAAATAATGCTGCAGTGAATGTGAAGGTACAGATATCTTTTCAAGATAACGATTTCCTTTCCTTCAGATATATTCCAGAAGTGGAACTGTTGGATCATATGGTAGCTCTTTTTTTAATTTTTGAGGAAACTCCATACTGTTTTCCATAGTGGCTTCACCAATTTACATTTCCAGCAGTGCACGAGGGTTCCCTTTCCTCACACATCCTCACCAACGCTTGTTATCTCTTGTCTTTTCGATACTAGACCTTCTGGATAGGTGTGAGGTGATATCTCTGTGTGGTTTTGATTTGCATTTCCCTGATGATTAGTGATGTTGAGTACCTTTTCATGTACCTGTTGGCCATTTGTAGGTCTTCTTTGGAAAATGTCTATTCGGATCCTCTTCCCATCTGTTTGTTTAAAAGATGTTATTTTTCAGCAATCTCTACACCCAACGTGGGGCTTCAACCCACAACCCTGAGATCAAGAGTTGTATGCTCCACCGACTGAGCCAGGCACCCCACTCTGTCCATTTTTTATCATTGGAGTGTTTGTTATTCAGTTGTATGTGTTCTTTATATATTTTGGATATTATCCCCTTCTCAGATGTATGGTTTACAAATATTTCCTCCCATTATGTAGGTTGCCTTTTCATTTGCTGATGGTTTCCTTTGCTGTGCAGAAGCTTTTTAGCTTGATGTAGTCCCACCTATTTATTTTTGCTTTGGTCGCTTTTGCTTTTGGTGTCACATCCAAAAAGTCATTGTCAAGACCAATGTCAAGGAGTTTACCCCTTATGTTTTCTTCTAGGAGTTCCATGGTTTCACATCGTTGAGCTTTGCCATCTCATTCCTTCTTGCTTTTGGAAGAATGCAAAACTCAAAGGAAGGAAAATTGTGTATCCTCTTTAAAATTGGCAGAGACACAAAATTAGAGTTAGTGAACTCTGTAATTCCCATCTCTCTTACGAATTGCTCTTAAGACAATTCAATCCTTGGGTGGGAACCTAAAATAAAAGACAAGACAATTCCTGGGTAGAAGCCTAAAATAAAAATTTTATAGTAGGAAAGCTTCTGTGTTATGCTCATGGAAACAAGGATTTATTCTTGCTTCCCTCATGTTAGAAAGAATACTTTACTTAGCAATCCGTTTCAATTGCTATTTACTTGACACTGAAGATTAAAGTTATTGAAATGTGTCAAAGGGGCTTTTTAAAAATAGGGTGCCCAGTATGTTCAAAACATTTATTTAGTTACTGAATATATACCGAATATTTAATGCTCCAGTAAGGCAGGGGTAACAAAAATGTGTTCAACATTATTCTTATCTTCAGGGACTTATTGTGGGAGGGGTCGATAAAAAAGCACCTGGAGGCACCAGCCCCCTGCTGCCCTTGACCTGTTACAGAAGGTCAAGGTGAGCAAAGATCTTGTTTGTTTGGGTGGATCATAAAAGGTTTCACGAAAGCAGTGGCATCAAATTTGGTCTTAAATTCTGGGTGGAGTTCTGACTGGTGCAAAAAATAAATAAATAAAAGAATATGTAAGCTGGGAGAAACATACAGTGAAAGATAGAAAAGAAGGGAATAGCAGAAGGTCCAATTTGTCTGGAAACTAGAGAGAACAGGGAGAAGGTAGTGTGGGATCTCCTTGTTGGGAGTTTCAATGCCAGGCTGTGGCGGGGTGGGGGGGGGGCCCGGGCGGTGTAGGCCACCAGGAGCCAGAGGCTGTTGGTCATGGGAGTATTGTAACCACAGCTCAGAACAACATTCATCTGGCCATAAGAGGATATCGGGACCTCAGGGCAAGCGAGGGCCCACAGGAGAGTTTCCAATTACGTGGGTAGAAAGTCTTGGACACTGTGGTGAGTTTGCATAAAATTAATATGTAATGTGAAGGACTCCCCTATATTCTGAATGAGTCCTCTCTACATTACCATTTTTAAAAGTCTATAAATAAATGATAAATGCCCATGTTCACTGCAGCCTTATTTACACTAGCTAAGACATGGAAACAACGTAAGGGACCATCAGCGGATGAACAAAGAAAATATATAAACATATATTTATATATGTGTGTATGTATGTGTATGTGTATGTGTATGTGTGTGTATATACATCTCTCAACCATAAAAAAATTTTTTTATCTGGCAAAAGTAAAATTTGGTAATCCTATGTTGGTCCTTAAAACACTTTTTTTTGAAACATTTTTGGTGACAAAAACAGAAGCCTGGGAACTTTAGGTCGCATTTGGTCAATGTAGACATGAGGGAGACAGGAGCTGGGTCAAGCACTCTTAGCGTAGAGTAAATGGCTGGAAGGGACAAAGAGTTTTGGGAAATCAGACTCAGAAGACAGGCAACCGTTGGGCTATGTGAGTCAACAGAGGACAACGCCAAGGGTGCGACGGACAAAAACAGGAGAGTGAGGAGCACGATGGTATTTTGGTGGAGGCAAAGCAGGCAGAGGCTGACAGGGAAGATTAGTTTGGGGAATGTTCTGTGGATGTTCCTGAGGAGAGCTGTTTGGAACTGTCTCACGGGCAATGGAAATGTCAGTGTGGAGCTCGCGAGGGAGGCTCATTTATTGATGAGATGACAGACATTTATTTTACACCTACTATGAACCGAGCATTATATGTGGGGAAAGAGATATTTGTGTGTCATTTATGTAGACTCTCTTACAATGATCTTTTCTTCATTAAGTCCTTGTTATTTAACACAATTCTTTTATGCCTGCTTTATGGTGCTTCTGAGAACCTATGATTCAAAGATACACTGCAAACACAATAATAAATATTTCAAATTTGCAATGCATCTACAAAATCATAAATGGACAGAAAACTAAGACAGGAAAAGCAACTTTATTAGTGTATTAGTTAGCATAGGATTGCAGTAATAAATAGATCAAACATGTAATGGCCCAGCACCATGGAAGTTTCTGTCTCGGTCACAGTTTATCTCTTGATTAGCAAGTGAATAGGTTGGTAGACCAGCTCTCCTTAGAGACCCAAGCTGCGGAAGGCTCCACCCTCAAGAACAACACATGGCTTCTAACTAAGGTCACTGTCACCTGCATCTCAGTTGGCTTGCGTGGGAGGTATAAGGCCTCAAGCCGGCAAACGTCACTTCTCAGAACGCTTTGCTGCCTAAGACTCGGTCATATGGCCTGCTCTAATTACTAGGGCAGCTGGGAAGCATAGTCAAACTTTGTGTCCAGGAAGAAGAGGAAATAGATTTTGTTGAATAATTAGTAGCCTGCCACAATTTGCATCAAATCGTCTGAGTAAATGTTACATTTAAATAAATAAAGCAGTTGGTCACGAAGAGCATGTTGTGTGTCAACGGACAGCATCTTTAGCACTGCCTCTCTGGAGAGAAGTTATTGCCATTCCTGAGGAACTTCTATTCGTGTAACAGTTAGGCCATGCTTTAATAGTTATAAATATCAAACGAGAAAACAGCTGAATGCCTAGATCATTGTTGAGGGTCTTTGCAAGGTTATCATTTGCTTTTTCTCACCGAAAGCAATCTATGCTAAGTGACCTGAGAAGATGGGGGGCAAGAGGAAAGAGGCAGTACCCCAGGATTAATATGTTTTCTATCAGCAGATCCTCTGCAGCCTTCCTCTCTGTTCCCAGGAAGATGGCCTCTTTGATGTGTTTGTGGTTTTGACATTTTTTCTCACCATCAGCATTTTTTTTCTTCAAAATTGTCCTTAAAGTGACTGCATCCTTTTATGATCCCTTACTTAGCCTGTGACCACTTGCCTACTCCCCATAAATTTTTACAACAAATCTCATCCACTTCAGCTTAGTTCTGCACTGGAGCCTGAACCTGTGCTCAGAGCAGTGCATTGAAACCCACTGTCAGTAATGCATCACTACTCAAGATCTTAGATCACTAGATATCCAGAGATTGCTGTGTTTAGTCATGAAATATAACACGTAGATCACTCCTATCTTTGGTGTGTTCCTCAGGACTAAATTCCTTGTGACTTAAAATCAAATATCTCTACCAGGATCCTTCTTCTCAAAGTCCCAGAGTTATCATCAGCTCTGTTTTGGTTAAGTATTTCATTGACATGAACAATAATACACACACACACACACACACACACACACACACATATATCACTTATTATGGCTCAGGATTTGGATTTGGACAGGGAAGCATTTGAAAGGAAATGAAGGGAATCAAGGATTTCAGATTTTCAGCTCTGTTTTAGGTTGACCCTAGGAAGATGCTGCAGTCTTGTCTTAGTCTGATTGGGCTGTTACTACAAAATACCAAATTGGGGAGCGCCTGGGTGGCTCAGTCGGTCAGGCGTCCAATTTCGGCTCAGGTCATGATCTTGCGATTTGTGGGTTCAAGCCCTGCGTCTGGCTCTGTGCCGACGGCTCAGAACCTGGAGCCTGCTTCAGATTCTGTGTCTCCCTCTCTCTCTGCCCCTCCCCCACTTGCGCTCTGTCTCTCTCTCTCAAAAATAAACACTTAAAAATTTTTTTAAAAATATCAAATTGGGTGGTTTAGGAACAAAACAAAACATTTATGTTTCACGGTTCTGGAGGCTAAAAGTCTGAGATCAGGTACCACCGTCTTCTGAGTTGCTCTGTGGGTCTTCTTTAAGGGTGCTAATCTCAGTCCTGAAGGTCCAGCCTCATGACTTAGTCACCTCCTACTTGGAGGCCCCTCCTCCTCATATCATCACCTTGGGGATTAGGATTTCCTTATGTGAATTTGGGGGAAACACATTCAGACCATAGCAAGTCTTTTCCTGGTAAGTAGTAGAGAGCCAGAGAGGAGCTAAGACAGGGGTAATTCGGGTCATTAAGAAACATTCACAGTATTATTCAACCAGAACGCTTTAGTGGATTTTACTTTTGGTCACCTCACGTCAGAATATTCTTTGGGCAGAATCCTGAAACAGAGAGGAGGCAGGGTCACACATCCCACCGTAGAAGCTAAAGAGGGCAGATAATCGTTTTCCCTGATAGCTGGGGCATCTGCAAATGTTCCTGCCAAGGGCTCTGAACCTTGAGGGAGTGACACAAAAATGGAGGCTCCTGAGAGATCATTTGCAGCAATGGAGGGGGGCAGAGTCCACAGTCCAGATATGACTTCTGAGGTATGGGTGGGGGGGGGTTCCTCTGCAGACTATACATGGAACACCATCTTGGCAATCCCAGGCTGCCCAGCTTCCCGTTTCCTGCTCTTTTCCCGGACCCTGTTCTGCTTAGGTTCTGTGAGAGCCTTATATGAAATTATTTTCTGCTTGCACGGGTCAGGGAAAGCTTCTGTTGTCTGCAGCCAAGAATTCCAACTAGCACAAGCATCCCTCAAATCTGCTATACCTATATTTCCATTACAAATAACTTTATCTCATTGCAAAAGTTATCAACTGAAAAAACATAAACAAGAAAACACTGTAACCCCATCACCCATAGAGAAACTTTGTAAAAAAAATATTTGAAACATTTTCTGGCACACTCTCCCAAACCTTTTTCCTGGGCACATGAATATATTGTTTCTTTCTTTAGCTGTTATAAAAAGTGGTAACACACCACAATCCACAGGCTTGGTGTTTGCCTGCTATTTGGCCTCATCTATAGCATTGCTTCTCCATACGAAAAGAAACACAGGGGCACCTGGGTGGCTCAGTCAGTTAAGCATCCAACTTCAGTTAGGTCACGGTCTCACGGTTTGTGAGTTCGAGCCCCGCATCAGGTTCTGTGCTGACAGCTCAGACCCTGGAGCCTGTTGCAGAATCTGTGTCTCCCTCTCTCTCTGCCCTTGCCCCACTTGTACTGTCTCTCTCAAAAATAAATAAACATTAAAAATAAATTTAAAAAAAAAGAGAAAAGAAACACAGACATAATGAGTTAGTCTAGCCTAGTAAAGAATACTTGTCACACTCAACTCAAGTTCCCTTCAAATATATGTAGAAGAGCACCTGGGTGGCTCAGTCTGGCTCTTGGTTTTGGCTCAGGTCATGATCTCATGGTTTGTGAGTTTGAGCCCAGTGTTGGGCTCCTTGCTGACAGGGCAGAGCCTGCTTGGAATTCTCTCTCTCTCTGCTGAGAGAGAGGGAGAGACAGAGAGGGAGAGAGAGAGAGGGACAGAGAGAGAGGGAGGGAGAGAGAGAGAGAGGGAAAGAGAGAGAGAGAGGGAAAGAGAGAGAGGGAGAGAGAGAAAGGAGAGAAGCGAAGGCATATAAAATGATTTCAGGTGAATTCTTGGGACAGAACTAATCTAGCAGGGGAAAGCCTGTGCTCCTCTGGTGGGTAAAAGTCCTCAAACACCTAACATGGCTATCTTTGTTCGGTCATGTGCAAATAAAGGCATAATTTTTAGATTCAAGTTGCTGGGATTCAGGAATTCCAGAGAAAATTTAGGGTATAGGTATACTCTCCTGAGGACCCACTATTTCAACTAGAAATTCATTTAAAAATGGCTAATTTCTCAGAATGCATGAAATTGATCTCTAATTCAAGAAGAGTTGTAGAGTTTATATTTTAAAATAATTACTTATAGGTACAAATAGAAAACTATTGCCACAAAGGAGATAATCTGAGAGGACACTTTTGCTATGTACTTTTACAATTACAAACACTACTGGCAAATACTAAAAATATTAAAAGTTCTTAGAAAGTCTGTTCTCTACCGCCTATATCTTAATAGACTTTAGTACCTTTTTCTTCAGTGGCAAACTTCAACTGCAGATAGATTAAAACAAATGAGTAGGGGGGTGCCTGGGTGGCTCAGTCGATTAAGCATCTGACTCTTGATCTCAGCTCAGGTCTTGATCCCAGGGTTGTGTGTTCAAGCCCCATGTTGGGCTCAGCACTGGGCATGCAGTCTACTTAAGGAAAAAAATAAAATAAAACAAATAGTAAGTTCGAAATTAATTGCATTTCTGTTTTTTCAGCCTAGCTTACCCTTAGTCACAGTCTTGTTCTAATGGCTTCTCATTCCATCATTTGCCTTTAAGGCATCTATTTTTAGTCATATTTTAATACAAGACGCCAGAGCTTATAGTTCTGGTGTTCTTGGTGAACGGTAATCAACTTTCTCTTATTGCAACCCCCGAATTATCTTTAATAAATATATTTAAGAATCGGATTCAAAAAAACTCTAGTGATTTCCAAACTAGTGTGCAGGTGATGTTGATTTTTTTTTTCCTTTTCAAAATAAAGCATCCTTAAGGTGGCTTTAAAATTTTTACTATTAATTTAATTTTAAAAATCACATGGAATGACTTTTCATCTAGCAGTGCTTTTTCTCTATGCCCAACTCATTGAAAAAGTATTCGATAATTTAAAAAATAAAACCACTCAATGCTTTATTAAGCAAAAGAATTAATAGTTAACTTTTTAGATCCTGGACCTCAACAGTCTTTTGCTATTCAAACCAAAATGCAGTAGTCTTCACATTTGTTACCATGGATTTCAAAAGAATAATCTACATTTCTAAAAGCTATTTATATAGAAAGACAAAAGAGAACATAATTAAGCTGGAGTCTTTCCATATCATTGTCTTTTGGGGTCCAGGCAGCAGAACCATGATGTAGGTGAAAAAGTACAATGGCCAGGTTCCAATGTATGTGATTCGGGCTGAAGAACTAAAAGTTGAACTGTGAATACATTCGTTCAACTCCTAAAAAGAATGCTAACCAGAGGGCCTCCATCTTTGCACACCAAGCAAGGGCAAATGAGCTTACATGGCGGCAGCCTCACTGTGGGTTATTTATAAAACAGTACTTTCTAACATGTATCAAGAAGCTAAGACATCCATTGCTCAGATCAGACCTCTTAGAGAACATAGGATGCTCATCTATTTGGAATGGTTCTTGAAGGAAAAACAGTCTAGAATATCCTGGAAGGCAGGAAGACATCTTTCCTTACTTGAAGGCCAACTTTCTCCCTATGGGCTCAAGCCTTTGAATTGTAGCTCATTTATTCTTCTCAGTGTGAATCAAATCCAGCTCCAGAAGTTACAGACTGCAACTTTTATAACCGAACTCCCACTATAGAATGCGCTTTTCTTACTCTATCTTCTGATATTCAGAATCATTCAGAGCGTTTGTTTAATACTATATTATGCAACGAAATGTAATTTAAGAAACAACTCCATAAAATAAGGAATATTAAGAGTTCTTTTTTTTTTTTTTTGTCAAGTGGCATGGGGTAAATGGCTCAGCTTTAGAGTGAAATTTCCATTTCCTTTTGGTAAGAAAAAGTCAGAATCATTAAAATTTTCTTAGAAATAAACTACAAACAAATCTATTTGTGGAAGTGAGAGGAAGTCTGTCCTTTCAAAGTATGTTGGAGGGACACCTGGCTGGCTCTGTGGGAGAGCAAGTGTCTCTTGATCTTGGGGTTGTGAGTTAGAGCCCATGTTGGGTATAGAGATTACTTAAAAAAAAAAAATCTTTTAAAAAAAGTATGTTGGAAGATGGGAAGTTAAGTATTCAATTGGTTATATATACTTTTTGGATATTTCAACTTCTGTACGATTGGAATCTAGTGACGCCTTCTTTCAATTCTCTGACACCAATACAAAATCTGCTATCAAAATGTTTAAAAGATGCTTCTAAAAACAATTGTTGCTTGATATTTTGACTTAGTGACCAAACCACAATTTTTTCAATTTAACCTTAATTTGTCCTGTAACTCTCTTTCACGGGGGTTTAGGCTTCCAAGTCATCTTCTGCAATCTTTGTGTGACAAGGTGAGCTATTTGCTTCTGTTTAGCAGAGCTGGATAAGGGAACATCTCTGCATTTGATTGGTTGGCTTTTAAAGGATTAGTCCTCTGGAAAGGCCCTGTTTCCCTATCACATTGCTAGCAGTGTGGACTTAACTCTGGTTAAAAATTCAAATTGAAGACAAGCATTTACCATCAAATAGAACATAACCTTCAGTACTCGTCTGTTACATATCTTCTACACATCATATTGACTTAATGTATGTGATGAAAAGCTGTTTCGAAACCACCTTAAATGCTATATCCAGAAATAACAACTGACTCTGGCAAAGAGAGGTAATTTAGGGTCCCTGTATGTCCTATAACAAAGCCAATACAGTTTAAAAATAAATAAATTCCAACTACACAAACTGAGTTCAAGGAGATTATAAAAACGGAGGAAGACAAACATGTGGGCTAAGTCAACAAGTCAAATACATTACACGCTACTACCCCGATGAAATAATACAATGGCTTTCCATTTTTATTTTGGATTTCCCAGCTACTCAGGGTAAACATTATCACTTTTCAAATTCCACTTATTATTTTATCTGAAAGAAAAATTTACCGAGTAAAATGCTTGGCTGTAGGATTTTAAGTTTACAATCCATCAGGTTACAGTATCAGTTACTACAGTTTCTTCCCCAGTGTGAGCATTCTCTGCGCTTTATTTACATTCCGTCACTTTCTATTTCCTCCTCAACTTTATATGCTCAAGAATGAAACTGTATTGGTGTTATGTAACAATATTTCAAATTTGCAACATACATACTGCTTTATCGCTCCCTTGAACCCATGTGCCTGAAAAATAAAATACAATGTATCCCCACCTAAAAACCACCTTGGCGTATATAAGGAAAAGTGTAGACACACAGAAATAGAAGCACTGAAAAACACTTGTGTGGAAGGGTAACGATGGATCCGTCCTTCTTGACAACAATTCCCATGATTTATTAACAGCCATAGGCAGCCAACCTAGTACATGACAAGGTCCAAGGCCTGGCCATAAGAGGTAGGTAACCCAGTGGGGATGAAGGCTTTAAGGTCTAAAAACTAATGTGATGAACAAAACAAAACAAAACAAAAAATAACCCAAAGCAAGCAAACCGTAAAACCTGGAGAAAGTGCTCCAAATAGAGCCTCTTTGGCAACCCAAATTGAACCAAATGAGTCAGGTGGACGATTAGAATAAACTGTGCGCCGTTTCCTCTCACTAGGTCTACAAAGCCCATCAAATTATGTTTGGACCAGAAAACCAGAAGTTATTAGCACCTTCCCTTTTCACTTTTTTTTTTTTTAATATTCAGTATATTCAGCAACAACTCTTAATCCATGGTCTCCATTCATTTATTGGCTGAACAAGATCCTGGGTGCCTCTTGGTGATCGCTCCTTCCAGGCTGACCTTACATGACAGCAAATTGAAAGGCCCCTCCGTAGAGAGGGTCAAGACCGCGAGGAAAGTCATCCAAAGGTGGACGCATCTTGCTTTCATTTACTTGTTTATTAGAGGGGCGGCGATGGCCGCGGCTGGACGAGGACGAGGCGGGAGGCGAAGGGGCGCGCGGGCTGTGAGCCGCAGCCGGGGGGGGGGGGGGGGGGGGGGGACCCCCCGGGGGGGGGGGGGGGCGCCCCCCCCGCTCCCCCGCGCGGCCCTCCGGACCCAGAAAATGACCAGCCCCTCCTCCCACTGCACCCTTGACCCCTCCCCCCTCTTTCCAGGCCTTTCATCAGCCCGCCCGCGGGACAGCCCGCGGCCCCGAGACCTCGCGCCGGACGTCCACCTCTTTCACCAACCCGCTCCAGCGAGGCGGGCAGGCCCAGGGCGTCCCCGCGAAGCCCTCGGCCCTGCGAGGATCCCGACCCCAACCCCTCCGGCCGCGCCCCTCCCCCTCGAGTAACGCACCTGCGGCCCCGCCCCCGGCCAAATGCTGAGGCGGCGGCGGCGGGCTGGCGAGGCCGAGCGGCTAGGCTCTCGAGGCGCAGTCACCTTCCCTTCCCCCGCCATTCTGCCCACCCCCCTAGCTCAGCCACCAAGCAGCCGCCGCGCTCCTCAGCCGCCCCGAAATCTAAAGGGGTCCGTCTCCGGCACCACAACCAAATGGCTGAGCCTCCCTGGCCGGCTGCGCAGCCCGCCCATTGGTCCCTTCCCCCCCCGCCGCTGCCACCATTGGCTGTTGCCCGGAGACCCTCGGCGGCGATTGGCTCCAGCTGTTGCCGCTCATCCGCCGGCCCGCAGGTCCCGCCTCCACCGTGATCAGGTTAGTGTGCGCCGCGGGTGCTGGGGGCTCGAGAACCGAGCGGAGCTGGTTGAGCCTTCAAAGTCCTAAAACGCGCGGCCGTGGGTTCGGGGTTTATTGATTGAATTCCGCCGGCGCGGGAGCCTCTGCAGAGAGAGAGCGCGAGAGATGGAAATGGACAAACGGATTCATTTAGAGCTGCGGAACAGGACGCCCTCTGATGTGAGCATTTGCCAAAAATATCTCTGTCGGTCCATTCTCCTACTTTGTGTGTGTGTGTGCGTTGGGGGGAGGCACTTTTTTTTGAGGGGGGGGCGCCCGGGAGGTGTGGGTTTCGGGGTCGGACTGCAAATGAATTGCAAGGTTGGGGGGTTGCAATGCCATCCGAGCATGTTCCGGCTGCCGCCGCCGCTGCCCTTGGTGTGTGACTACCTGTGCGTGTGCTCCCGCGTGTGCGAGTGTGGGTGCGAGAGTGTGCGTGCGAGTGTGCACCCACCGGGGGCCAGCGGGCGCACGCGTTTGGGTCGGAGAGAATGAGGCAAAATAACCCTCTGAGCTCGCTGCTCCCTTGACTCCGTCTGGGGGAAAGATTAACGAGGCAGAGGAGGAGGGGGGCTGCCTCCTGGATTTAACAACAAAAAAAGGGGGTTTTATATTTTATAAATGAATCCCCCCTTCCGCCCCCCTCCCGCGCCTTCCCCCTCCCTTTCTCTCTCTCTCTCTCGCTCGCACACACACAATAAGTTTTGGGCTTCGCGAGTCCGGTTTAGTTTCTGATAAATGTGGGCCGAGGCCCCCGGGGAGAGCGCGTGGGGAGGGGGCTGCAGTGGAGTTGGGAATGGCTCGAGTTTAAAGTGCGTCTTCATTTCTTTGCAGTGATGAGGCGAGAGACGGGGGAGCCATATTTGTAACTTTGTAGTGTTCGTGAACGCGCCCTTTCTCTCCCTCCCTCCCTTTCTCTGCCTCCCTTCCTCTCCTCCTCTTTCTCCCTCACTCTTTCCACCCCACCTTCGGGCCAGATGCTGATGTTTCTTCCTTTCCTTCCGAAGGGAGGATAAATTGGAAGGGGGGAGGGATTTTCGAACGTGCTATAAGGCACAGATAATCCCCGCGCCTCCCCACCTCGAGCGATCGCTATTGCAAGTTACCCAAAGGCTACGTCCCGGTCCCCCCTCGCCCCTGCTCCTTCCGGCCTCGCTGAGATGCCAGCCTTTGAGCCCTGGCGCCCCCCGGCCAGGCTTTCTCCGGGGTGGGCTCCTCGGCAGCCATTCGGCGCCTGGTTAATAAATGGGCACGGGAAACTTTGTCAGGACGCGAGCTGCCCAGACCTGGTGCCCGTGGTGGGTATTGGCCGGGTCCAGATTTATGCGGGCATAGGAAACACGCAGCTCCGGGATGGGAGTTTGCCTTCTGGTCGCCGTTATTGATTGGGCAGCGGCGGGAGTACGGCCGGAGGAAACTTACACGGATGGGAACTGGGAGGCTCGGGCGAAAGCCCACCCCCAAGGAGGGGGAAGGTGAGGGTGGGTTACTCGAACGCTCGTTTGTATTTCTGGCTCCCTCTCGCTTTCAAACAGTGTTTTATGTGAGTTGGCGGCTCAGCGGAGACCCCGGCTCTGGGGCGGAGACCCTGGCCGGCTCCTCTCGCGGCCCCTTCCGAGACCCGGGCAGCGCGGGCCGGAGGACCCCTCCTCCAGCCTCGGTGGCCAGGGTTCCACAGAGTTGGAAGTTTGGGTAGCACGGTGCGCTGACCTGTCGCCCCTTCAGCCCGTTAAAACCCGAATCCCTGGCGAAGGCAGGCCTTGCTTCCTCTTTTCTCTAGTTCCTCCCCCAAACCTGAGTGAGACTTTTGAAAACAAGATCCTTTTTGTGCCCCCCCCCCCACCATAACGCAGCTGTGGACTGTAGACGTGCAGTGCCTTATGGCGCGCAGGGCGGGGAGGGGGTGGCGGAGGGAGGGGAGGGGGTGCCCGCCGAGAAGGCAGGAGTTTCCGCGAACAATTTGCCGGCGGTTTGCCTTTCTGTGGCCGGTTTCATCCCCGCTTAGACCCCGAGTCGGAGGATTTGGGGGCTGGGTGTGGTGATGGGGGAGGGGGCCGGAGCCGCGGTCTTCCCGCGTACTTTCCGGAAGCCCCCCGTGCGGAGGGGGAAGGGCGCGCAGTGGGGGGTCGGGGTCGTGGCGGGTGGGTGTGGAGGCGCGGTTCGCCAGGCCGGCCCCAGCCACCCGGCCGGCCAACTGGGAGCGAGATCGAAAGCGGGTCGAACCGGCTCTTTAAACTTCCCCGAGTGTGTGCTGGGGGAGGGGAGCGCGCCGCGCCGAACTGGGAGCGATTTCTCACGCTTCGCCCCCTCGCCTCCGAGTCTCCCTGCCCACTCGCCTGCCCCCTGCCTCGAGGCGGGGTGGGGCGCGGGTGGGGATGGAGGGGGCACTTTCTGCACATTTGGGGAGGAGGGGGAGCGAGAAAGCTTGCTAATGAGGGACAAAAGGGGTGGGGGAGGAGGAACTATTTTTTTGTAAACGTTCTTAAGACAAATAGCTCTCGGAGAGCGCCCCCTGCGCCCCTCCCCGCCGCGCTCCCCCCCCCCCCC
>NW_024412415.1:33530302-33542218 GCF_014898765.1 Herpailurus yagouaroundi | reverse complement strand
GGGGGCAGGGGCGGCCGCCGGGGCCCTGCTCGCCTGTGGCACGACTGCCGGGCGCCGGGCTGCCATTTTGTCACTGTGGCTGTTGTCGCTGTGTATGTGGGGGGGGGGGGATGGTGGGGGTGGTGTGCGGAGTCTTGCGCCATCGCCCCGACGGCCCCGGACGTGGAGGCAGCAGGGGAAGCCGGCTCCGGGGACCCCCGGTCGTGCTGTGGGCCCCGATGGGGTTTTCTTCCCCGAGACAACGGCCTGAGGCTTGGTTGGAGCGTCGCGGCGGCGGTCGCCCAGGGAGGGCGACGATCCTCCCCGCAAGTGCTCCCCCCACCCCCCATCGCTCTCCCTACCTCCCCCACCCCCTCTTCTTTCCAGTGTTTCGCCCTTCCTCCTGCTGGCGTTTTCAGACGTAGTTAAATGTGGCCCTAAAGACGTACTGGTCGCCCGGGTGTTGGCTCTTTCGGAGAAACTGATAGGAGGGTCGGGGGAGAAATTAAACATGAGGTTTCTTTTTCGGGAGGGGGGCGCGCGCGACTCCAGCGGCCCTGACTGGAGCCAAGGACAGCAGCCGCTTACCCGGGAGGGACGAGTTGTCGATGTGTTGGGGAAACGCCCTCCGGGGCTGGGCTCTCCGGGAAGGTAGGTCGCGCCCCGTGTTTCAGGTGGGTTTTACAGCGCCCTGCAGTCTGCGAGGGGAGGCCCCCCTCCACCCCAGTTTTCCACTGCCCCTCCCCCTTTTATTTTTGCCTTGGGGAAGGCAGTTCACGGTAGTAACCCTAAACCGAAAAGAGAAGGGAATAAGGTTTGCTTTTTTAAAAAGTAAGCGATGTCTTTCTGCCGACTGCCTTTCTGCGTCACGTCTCTGGCTTCTCTCCGGGACTTTTTAAAAGCCGATGTCAGTGCTGGTTAAGCACCTCTCTGGTTAAACTCTGGTGTCTGCGTGAGACTAGCTTTGATGGCAGTGCCTGGCAAAGGCTGCCCAGGAAGCCAGGTTTAACTTTGACCTTTGGAATACGTCGCATGATGTTTTCCAGACTACTGCCTAATTGGGTTCATGTAGCCTGATATTAACTCCAGTTTATGCAAGCCAACCAAGGATCCACAGGCAGAAAATTGAGCTGGGGCTCCGGATGGTCATGGTCAGTGATTTTTGTTCCTGGATTGCTGCTGCTGGTGGTAGTTTTGAGTCTGGGGGCTCCATAGTGAAGGTGGGTTTTGGAGCTGCACAGACCTCTGCGTTTGAATTCTTCTGGCCAAAAAGAGGGAGGGTAAGTTAACCTGTCCCTGTGATCTTGGGCAGGTAACCTAACCTCCTCTTTAAACCTTCATTTCCTCATCTTTACAAGGGGACTAGTCAGCTGGTCTAATGAGTAAGTGACAAAAGTGGCTTCTTCTGGCCGTCAGGTGCCCAATATGCGATAGTGTTGGTCTTGGAGAGATAATAGAGCACAACTCTGAGCTTCTCTGCAGTTCTGGACAACAACAACCACCACGACAACAATAATAATAGCGAATGCTTACACAGCACCATGCTGTGCCTGGCACAATTCTAAGTGGATTATACAGATCAATTAATCTAGTCCCCACAGCAGCACTGTGAGGTGTAGGTACTGTTATTATCCTCATATTACACACAGGGAAATTGAGGCATAGAGAGCTTATCACAGCCAGTCTGCATACTCATCATCTTACTCTCTGTTCCATCTCCTGAAGCACCTTTTTATTTTTATTTTTTTGATCAGACACTAAGGGGAGAGCTTTTTCTTCTCTGGCTTTAAAATAGTGCCACCTCATGAGAGATTGAGTTTCCTGTCATTTAAGGTATTGAAATGAACCCTGGACGGCCTCCTGCTTGAAGATACTGAGGTGGGTGGTCAGGACCGGGGGGGCTCTGAATTGTCATTTTAAGGAGGGAAGCCATACACTTTCCGAGTTTGGTTCAGAACATCACATCTGTTTAGGCTGAAATAAGTCTGTCCTTTTAGATATTGGGGTACACATTTTAGTAATGAGAAGACTCTTAGGCAGTGGTTTGTATGGGATCCTGCATGGAATGCATTTTCTGTTTTTATTTGTCACCATCTGCATCCAAAAAACTGAAGAGAATTGGCATGTCCTCTTACCTTACCTAAGATGTGGTATACTAGTAACAATTCATGGATCATCTCACTGAACTCTCCTAATGACTAATTAAGGGTAGGCAAAGCTGTGTGACATCCTCCATGTTGTGAGGGTGGTCACAGTATGCAACACAGTTGGGTTCTCCTCCTACTGTAAAACCAGAGGCCTCTTTGGTTGGAAATTAGGGACTTTGAGAGTTGTGTAGTCCATCACGTCCCAAACATGGCCCATCCATCATCAGAATCACCTAGGGAGCATGTAAAATGCAGATTCCTGGCACCCCTAGATGTTGGGTTAGCACAAGTGCTGTCAAATTCAGGGTCAGCTGCCTGTTTTGGTATCATGAGCTAAGAATAATCTGTACATAGAAATACTGCAATTTGATGATGTGGAACGCTTAACTTTGAATTCCAATTATGTGAAATGTTATCCCTCCCCCCAAAAGAATTCCACTTGTCTCATTAGACCATCATTACCCTGACCCCCGAGTTGTATTTATTACAGATCTTAAGTTTCATCAATAAAAGAATTGTGGAAATTTGTTTTCTGTCATTATAAAAGTGCCTGTGTTGTATTGTTAGTTTTGCCTCTAGGTAAAGTTTACTACCTGGCCCTTTACAGAGAAAGCTTGATGATCCCTTTCTTAGTTGGGGGAAGAGAGGGCTGGGATCTGGATTTTTTTATTTTATTGTTTTTAATTCTTAAATTTTTTATTAAGCGTGTGGCAGACCATTCATTTGGGTGGTGCTTTAGGAGTGTTTCCAAGTTCTTTTGTGTGTGCCCTTTAACTAGTTGATGCCTAGTGGAAATTGGCTTTGATCCAAGAACCTCCATCAGAAGAGAAATTGTCCTCATTACCAGTTCAGAATTGAGTGCCCCTTCTATCTAGAAGTTCTTCTGTGTAACCAACTAAAATTCTTCAGCTTGCATACTCCGTATTTCAAAAGGGTGTTGTGTATCTTGTAGTTCTATGGTTACTCTTCAATTTCAAATGTCTTCTCAGAGCTTTGAGGCCTGCAGAAGGTGCAGCAGCTGTGTCCTCCATGGCTGACATCAGACCCTCAGAACACAGATCATTGAAAGCCACAGATAATCCTGAAATCTCTGGTCCTGCCCTGCTGCTCTCCCACCATGCATGTTTCCTGGGGAACACACCCTCAACAAAGTGGCTTTGAGTTTCAGAGCCTTCTTCCTACCTCTAGCCACTTGTGCCCGAGCTAATGAGCAGAGGGAACAGGAATAAGACTGGCCAGGCTGAGGGGAGGAGGAGATAAATCCAAGGGGAAGAATCCCAGTCCCCACAACTTTGGCGTATGCTTTAAGGACAGAGGACTGCAGACCCAGGTCCCTGTCTTGTCCGCTTTTGCACCACCAGCCTTTCAAGGTGACTTATGCTAGACTACACAATCCTTTTTATTTGTAATACAGGCACCTAACTGAGCTTTGGGGGCTGGCCATCCCAGAGCCTCCGTCGGAATGAATGATCCCACGTTGAAATAAAAAACTCGGGGACTGTTGGTGACCCTTTATGGATATCGTATCGGCTACTCATCAGGCGACTCCTCCCCCCTGTGCCTGCCCCCTCTACCTTGGTGTCTCTGCCTGGGAGGGGAGCACAGAGCTTGTTGCTGAGTGGTGAGGAGCCCTGGTCACATGAGCTTGGTTGGCCCAGTTGTTTGGCCTGAGTTCTGAGACGAAAAGGAGGCTCATTACTCTGCTGTCCAGAGGCGGCCACTCCCTCACAGATGTGTACTGCCGTGTCTCCCCACCCCGTTTTGACCTGCCCACCCCCTGCCCTAGCTAGTTGTCTCGGCTCCTGGGGAAGTGCACTCCACCCATTCCGCATCACCACTGCTTTCCTCCCACAAATACAGAGAAAAAGGGGCCTGACTTTGAATCTTAGAATCTTACGTTACATTGAAATACAATTGTACACATGATAAATCCCCAACAATGATGTTTTCATTAAAGGGATGGAGTTGGGCAGGGATGGAGAATTGCGAAGGCACCTGTTACTCAGAACTTGTCATTTAATAAAATTTGTTGAAACAAGATGAGCCAAGCACCCGTGGCCCTGGGCCACCTGCCCGGACGTGGAAACAGCCTCCTTACATAGAACCAGTTGTCCTGATGATATTTGTTAATACAAAGACTGTAAACAAGATAAAATATCTTTGTCCTCCCACACTAGTCCCTGTCTTGTGCCCAGTGAGCCACACCCTGCAACCCCCATCCATCCACTCGCATTTATTTTGTTTTAGCCCCACGGCTGCCCTGGGACGCTCATCTATCTTCTCTACCAGAACTTGCCCTAGGCAGCAGATCTAAAAGATCAGCTTACTCCTCCACTATCACTTACCCTAATGTGGATTAAAGTCAAGGCTGTCTTTCCCAGAGATATTTGCGTTTGGAGATTCCGGTTTGGTGAGCAAATTAGCAGAGGGCTATTAAAGACTTGGGTGCTGTTCTCAGTTTTGCTATTATTAACTAACTTGGACAAGTTGCTGGGCTTCTTGGGGCCTCTCTGTCTCCTTCACTCTAAAATGAGAGTATTGAATTGGATTGGTGACTTTCAAACTTCTTGATCCTAACAGTAAAAATATGTTTTGCACCACTACCCAGTAGGTATATACGTACATATGTTCTACCAGCAAATGACAAGACGCTTCCTTACTACATGTAAAACATTTCTGTTCATTAAAAAAAGTGTGCTGGCTTTGACCCATAAATTGATCACGTCACTTGTTATTGTTTGAAAGACATTAAAAGATGAGTGTTAAGCTTCCTTCGCACTCAAATACTTGGTGGTTTGATTTGGGGGAATGAGGGAATGCCATGTGTAGCTTTGTGAACTCCCTCCATTGAGGGTCAATAGTGATTTCTCCAGCTTTTAAGCCAGCTCGAGGGGCACCTGGGTGGCTCAGTCCTTTAATGTCTGACTTCGGCTCAGGTCATGGTCTCAGTGAGTTCGAGCTCCGCGTCGGACTCTGCTGTCAGCACAGAGCCTGCTTCAGATCCTCCTCTTTACCCCCCACCCCCTCCCCGGCGGGGGCTCTCTCTCCCTCGCTCTCTCAAAATAAAAAAAAAAAAAAAAAAAAAAAAAAAAAAAAAAAAAGCTGCTTGTCCCTGGGTCCCATGTTCTCCAACTGCACACTCTCTCCTTAGTTCTAGCTCTTTCCCACCCCAAACCTTCTCATGGCATTAAGGAATCCTTATCCTAAATTCCTACCCCCAAGTGGATGCCTTCCAAGGTTCCTGGTTGTGCCAGTGGCCCTCAGCCAAGCCTGTTCCTCCAACCCCTTCTCTCCACGCTCACCACCCAGTGCCTTCCATCCTTCAGGTGCCACACACTGTGCAGGTTGCCTGAGGCCTGGCTTCCACGTTTTCCAGCGTGGAGGAGAGACTTGCAGGGTGAGGGGGGTGCCTTTGGCTTCTGCTCCCACCCAGCCTGCCTGGGGGGTGCATCCTGTCTCCCCTACTTCCAGCCATGGCACTTGGGCAAGCCCCTTCACCTCACAGCGCCTCCCTCCTTTTGTCTCTGTAACGTGATGATGTGATAGTACCTTACCCCACGGTAAGCACTCAGGAAACCAGAACTGTCATTGGTATTATGCTCTGTCCCACTGGAACTGCATAGTTGGCATTCGCTTTAAAAAAAACAACAAAAAAACACCCCATACGTTAACAACACACATTATATTAAAAAGTAATGTTCGTTTCAGTGAGAAAAGAGGTTAGAAGCTAGAGATTCTTAACTTGGCAGAAGTCTTTTCCCCACGAGCAAGCAATTCAGTAGTAAACGCGTGGCTTCTGGATGTGAGTATAGCTGCACATCTAACCATCACAGAGCAGCCCCAGCCATGGGTCCCAGGTAGTCTGTGCAGAGGGCAAGGTCACCACTCTCTCTCTCCCGGACGGGGCGACGGCACTGTTCCTCACCGCCCTCCCAGCCTGCCCCCTTGCTGGCCACCCCCGCCTTCATGGAAAAGTGACGCCTGGTTTCCTAAGAAATGCCTAGCCGGAATCTGTGCCCCACTCAGGTGTCCTCGGTGTCTTGCCCTGGGCACCTATGCCGCTCCTCTCCTTCGGACCATTTCAGTCTTGTGGTGTTTCTCCAGTCTTCCAGCCAGCAGAAAACCTCACTTGATTCTGTGTCACCGTGGCTGCTGCCTAGCTCTGTCTTCCCATTTACAGTCAGACTTCCTGAGTTGTCTAGAACCACCTTCTCCATTCCCTCACTTCTCTCACACCTCAACCCTCTTCCGTCTGCCTTGCTTCCTAAACAGCTCTAAAGAGACAACTTCACTGTCGTCTTCTACATCACTCCTCAGCAGCATTTGCACCCTTGACCTTCATGAAACGGGTTCCCTCCCGCGCTCCCTTTCTCCAGTATGTCTCCTACCGCTCTGGTCACTCCTCGTTTCTAGTGTCCCTTGCCCTCCTCTCTGTGGCCACGAAGCATTTTGCCCACTCGGGCCTTGGGCCCTCTCGGTCTGCATTCCCTCCACACCATGTGGTGTCCTCCCGCCCTGACAGCTGAAAGGACCGTGCTCGCTCTGTGACTGATGGGTGCGTCCCCACCCTGGACTCCTGGCTAAGCTCGGGACCCACCCGATGTCTCCACCTGAGTGTCCCCAAATCACCCCACAAGCAAATGCCCAGAAAACCCATGACCTCCGTAACCCCCGTCCTGCCCTAGATGCGCCGCGACCTTCTATCCGTCACGAGTCCTGTCTATTCGCAATACATCGTCTACTGCCTGCCAGCTCATGTCCCTGCATCCACAGCCCCCTCGAGCCACGCTTCAGACTTGAGCCAGCATGCTCTCGCCGAAACACGGATGTAGTTGTGTCGCCGTGCTTCAAGTACGTGGTGTTCTTAGGAGAAGGTTCTGTAGGGACTGGCCACTGGTTGCCCTCATCGTTTCCCTCACCGCCTTGCCACGGCACTGGCCCCACTTACCGCCTTTATTCCTGCATATCTACTCCAGGCCATAACTGCCACCATCACCGACTTAGCGTCTAATTGTCTCCACCGGCTCCCTCACCCTCCACCCTCCTCAGCTCTGGGTCTGGTTCTTTTGTTATGAAACTCTTACAGAAATTTCCTTCACAGTGCTTCAGTTGGTAATTATACATTCCCGAATGTGAGTGTTTTAATTAGCATCTCTGTCCCCCTGTGTAGCCGCATGATTTCAAGGCCCTGCTTTTGGTACACATCACTGTGTGCTCTCGGAGCACAGCACTGCACTTGGCACATGGTGGGCATTCTAGAAATGAAGGTGAATGAAGAAACCAGGGTCCTTGCATGTTCTTGTCATTTTCATCGCCTTCTGGAAAGCCAAGCACAAGCCCCTGAAACAAAGCATCAGAAACAATGTAGGGTTTTTTGCCCACCAACCCCCTCCCCTCCAGCTCTCCCCTGGGTGAGTGTGAGCTCTTCCTCTGAGTGGGTGATTCACACTTTCTTAGCGCCCTGTGCTTCTCCGATTTTTCCGGTTTTTACATCTGAACCTCAGCCCTAGTTTGTCTACCTTTTAGTTTAGTGGATTATTCACACACAGCAAAGCAGAACACCAAAAAACTAATAAAACACAAAAGTATTTTTCAAGGTCCAAATAGTTTCTTCCTGCATGTCAGTGGATTGTGTTAGGAGACTACAACTCTACTCTGTGGCTTATTTTATTTTTAATTTGGTCACGAAAGTTCGTGCCATACAAGAAATGCCTGTACCTTACCAAGCACTCTTTCCTTACTCAGAACTTCCCAGCCCTGGTGTGTGATGGGTTAGGGGTGAAGAGTATTCTTTACCCTTCTTTGACAAGCAGGGAAGGTGCAGGGCTCTGCCTGAGATCCCCAGCAGAGGAAGCATCCGTTGCTCTGTGTTAGTAGGTGTTGTCTGGTTAGGCTGTGTGCACAGACCCACCAAAGTCCTCTCAGGCCATCCCGTAGGGTCCAGCGAAGGCAACCCCCTGGGCTGTTCTGCAGATGTCTTGTGAGGCTCAGACACGTCTGAGGTGAGAGCATTCCATTAGCAGAGTGGGAGTGAGGAGGCTTTCCCCCTAGTTGTCCTCCGGCTGGGAATAAGGAAAAGGCAGGGTTCTGCTGCGGGCTGGAAGAACAGGAATGGAGGGCCAGAGTGAAGTCTGGAGGAGAAAGGCCTGTGGTGTCTCTGTGAGCAACATTGTGCTGGGACTCTGCCGTCAGAAGTGTCCAGAAGGTCCAGGTCACTGGATTCTGCTGCGTCCCTCGGAGGTCGGGGGTGGGGGGGTGGTGGTGAGAGAGGAAGAGAGAGAGAGAGAGAGAGAGAGAGAGAGTGTGTGTGTGTGTGTGTGTGTGCGCGCGCGCGTGTGTGCGCGCGCACATAGGGGGCGGGGTTGAAGCAAGAACCTGTAATAGTAAATTTAAAAGGATTACAGATTTCTTCAGGGGCATGCATCCCGTGGAGGCCCTCATCCCCCATTATGTAACCAACTTTTCTGTAGCTGCTGGCCTCCCCAGCAGGCCCAAATGGCGTGGCTGTGAAGGGAGGGTGAGGGGAGCCCACTTTCACTGACACGGCCTGTGTGCCCAGCATCCAGAATGATGCAGGGAGTTCTGTGAATGCCACGTAAGTATCTGGGTAGCAGCTTGAATTTAGTGAATCCAGTTCCTATGTTCTGGATTGGGGGAAGGGCGGCGGGGAAGGGGGGTGGTACGCGAGCTGGGTGGGGAGTGGGTTGCAGACCAGTGGAATTGTGGTTTCTGTGGTGGGGTTGGGGAGATAGAGCATGGACAGGGGAAAGAATGCATGTGGCTAGAAAGGCAGATTTCAACCCCAGCTGTGTATCAGAACCACCAGGGGAGCATTTTAAGAAATTCCCAGGCTCCACCCAGCTACAGGATCAGTCTCCGAGGGTGGTGCCCAGTCGGTGTATTTTTAGACTGCTCTAAAGGGGGCTCTAAAGCACAGTTGGGAACCGCCACATTGAGGCAGGGTGCAGAACTCCACAGCAGGTAGGAAGAAGTAAAGTAAGTGGAGGTAAAAGACGAGGAAAATGGAGGAAGGAAAATGGGGAAGAGGAAAGAGGGGTCCAGAATCCCCCCGCCGCCGGGGTGTCGGGCTCTGGTCCTTGGCCTGGCCCCCTCACGGGCCTACATTCCGGCTCATCACACTTGGCACGTGAACCTGGACCTCACGGGGCTGCTACTGGAGTGTCGAGTGAGGTTTCCTGAGCAAGACTGCACTTGGCCCTTCCTTGATCTCCAGGGGACCTTTACGTAAGGAGGACGGGACCCCAGGGCCAAGCAGTCGGGTGTCTCGGGCAGGGCCCGAGCCGCTGACTGCACTGTTAGAGCACATCCAGCAGGTTTGAGCCTCAGCTACCTCGTCTGTAAAATGGTGACTGACAATAACGCCTGCTTGTTGTCAGGACCGAAAGAAATGTTTGTGCCGGGTGTGGGTCGCGGATAGCCCCTGAAGGCTAGTGGATTCTAACCAGCCCAGGCTTGAAGGAGTGTTTGAACAGGGTTGGGGAGGGGGCAGCCTGTCTGAAGAAGGCCCTTGCTCGGTGTCTGAGCCTGTGTGTGGCCGGAGCAATTTTGGGGAGAGCTGTCTTTGCCTGTCCCAGAAGGAGGCCTCCCCTGGAGCTGCTCAAGCAGGTGGGAGGGGGCTGGAGGAGCCCCGGGCAAGAGACAGCGACAGCCGGAATGCTTGCTTGCTTGCGAGCTGCAGACACCCCTGCCCCAGGGCCTCCCTCTCCCTGTGGAGTAGGGGTGACTGGGCTCTCTGCCTGGCTTCTCTTTCCTGGAGCACTTGCTCTGCCCACAGGCCCTCCTGCCTCTCAACTCCCCTCCTAGCTGCAGGACCCCAGGTGTGCCTCAGCCAGGCCTTTTTCATTCAGACAGCTCCCGATGGGCCTCCTCCAGGAAGTCTTCCTCTACTGACCAGGACGAAAGGGTGCGATTCATGTCCCTCCCAGGTGATGTCGAGATGCAGAAGTCCCCAGGACTTCCAGCTGTGCTCTCCTCTGCGCTAATTTCCATGGCACCTCACGTCCACTGTGGCTCAGCTCTCTGTGGGGTCAGGTTCGTGTCTCTTTATTCCCCCTGCCTGAGGGTGGCGTTGAGGGTTTGCAGAGACCTGAGGGTTTGCAGAGACCGGGGCAGCTCCCCTGCAGCTGGGGGCCCCAGGAAGGCTCTGTGATGATGTCATGTGTCTCCAGCCTCCCGCCTAGCTGCCTGTGGGAAGGATCTGTCTGTTCTGGCACAGGGGCCTGTTCCATATGGAGGGCCGGGAATTGGCCATCACAGTCACCCGGGGCGTTCCTGCCACTTCTGCCTGTCTCCTTTTCCCTACGGAGATTCGGGTGCACCCCGGGTGCAGGCTGGGAAGGGTGGGCAGGCATGCACTTTGGTACAGCTCCTCAGCTTTGTCTGGAAGGCTTGGAGAATCCTCTCTGCAGAGGTTGGCCTGCCGCCATGTTGAGTGGCTGTGCTCCTAGCCCCCGTCTAGTTTGCGGCTCTGTTGCAGATGTGCCTGTGTAGAGCTGGTGTGTCTGTCCTTTTAGGTGCACTCTGTGAGTCTCGGGAGGCTTCTCCCATAGCAGGGACCTCCCTCTAGGGCTGCTGTTCTGGGTGGAGGTGGAGGAGCTGCGGTCGTGGCAGCAGGAGTGGAATGCTCTCCTCTTAACAGTGAAGGAGTACGTGGTTCAGGGCAGGCATTTGGCCTCTGTAGGCACTTGGGAACCTTCCCTCAGTCCCAGCGGCCAGTGTGGTCACTGCCAGGAGTGGCCACAGGGGAGTGTCTAAAGTGGAAGTGCAAATGCATCTGTGAGTTTGACCAGGGGCCATAGACTCCAGCAAGGTCGGGATCCTGGTCTGCAAGGTGCCCACCGTACTGGCAAACCAGACTCGTCTCGGGCAGATGCTTCGTTAGTAGCCCTGGGAGGCTTATGACGGCCACAGATGTCTCTGGTGATAAACAGCACTTGGCCGGCTAGCGTCTGATGTTCACCAGAGTTATGAGGATGATTTCTGCAGATAGCAAATACTGTGGAGGGGTCATTCAATGCATCAATTTCACATATTGATTGAATGACCACTGTGCACCGGGTAGGCATTCTGCATGATGCAGCAGTGAACTAGACAAACTTCTCATCTGCGCTGCCCGTGCGGTGCTCCCATTCCATTGAGGGAGGTGGTCGGTAAAGAGTCACGATGCCTGTGTGCTAAGCCCCAAGAAGACAGAGCTGTGCTAAAGGGGGTGTGTGATCCAGGAGGGCCTCTCTGATGAGGTGGCATTTGAGCAATCACTCGGTAACCTACACTGGACACCTGGCCCCCATGAACCAGAACCTAAAGTATCTGATCTCAGAGTACCTACGAATCATCCTGCTGACGAGCAAGTAGAGGCCCAGCAAGGTTAAGGTGCAGATTCGTGAGGTGATAAGTAGGAAAGATGATGTGATAGAAGAGCGGGACAAAACATAAGTGGCCAGTACTCTGCTCACACCAGCGTTAGTCATTTCCCCAGGCCAGCTGACCACCCCCTGCCTTTTCATCCCAGAAGGTCTTATTATTCTCTTAAGGCTCTGGCTTTGAAAGATCCGTACTTGCAAATTTGCGTTTACTAACAATAGCAGATTTATTTTCTCATTTATGGCTGTGTGAGTCAGAGGGTGGGGGGGCACAAAGTTTAAACACATCTTGTAACTACTAGTGAGCCCTCTGGGCAAGGGCTGACCACCTGGTGTTGGTCTCTCCCTGCCTATTTTCTTTCTTTCTTTCTTTCTTTCTTTCTTTCTTTCTTTCTTTCTTTCTTTCT
>NW_024412415.1:33517630-33530292 GCF_014898765.1 Herpailurus yagouaroundi | reverse complement strand
TCTTTCTTTCTTTCTTTCTTTCTTTCTTTCTTTCTTTCTTTCTTTCTCTCTCTCTCTCTTTCTCTCTTTCTCTCTTTCTCTCTTTCTTTCTCTCTTTCTCTCTTTCTTAACATTTATTCATTTTTGAGAGATACAGTGCGAGTGGGGGAGGAACAGAGAGAGAGGGAGACACAGAATCTGAAGCAGGCTCTGGGCTCTGGGCTCTGAGCTGTCAGTGTAGAGCTGGACATGGGGCTCGAACCCACAGACCGCGAGACCATGACCTGAGCCGAAGTCGGACGCTTAACCCACTGAGCCACCCTGGCACCCCTAAGTGGGATTTTTCGTGTTCTTTCTGAAATGGCAGAATTTCTTGGAAGGTCCCATTGCTACGTTTTGGATTCCATCTAGCCCTCCCACCCTGGTTTGAGGGGCCAGGTGCCTTTGGGTGGGCTAAGGAGACCCTGCCCTTACCTCTGACCCAAGATGGTGAGGCAGGACTCAGAGCCCCCCCCCCCCCCAGGCTTACTTTCAGGGAGAAACACACTGTAAAATCAGGTCAGAGAACCAGCCCTGACCCACGTCTTCTCCCAAGGACCAGGAAGAGCCTTAATTGGCTGATAGTTTTCATCTAGAAGAAGGTGTCCTGCGTGAATTTGAAAGGAGCTTTTGGTGAAGTAAGACTTCATTAATTAGCCTGTTAGGGAAACGGCTTCCCAGTATTAGGGGGGCTGGATAAATTTGATGACCACTGTTCTGGTTTGGGGTTCTGAAAAGGAGGAGCTAGGTTTTCATCCTTTTACTAAATATTGAGAAAAATGTAGTATCTTTTTATGTGTTTTGTTTGCTTTTAACCGTTGAGTAGCTGTGTGCCAGATACCATATTTGTTCTTATTTAATCTGTATAAAAAAATGCTACAAGCTGAGTGGGATTATTCCCACTTTAACAGATGAGGGAGCTGAGGCTCAGAAAGCTAGTTTAGCAACTAGCTCAAGGTCACATCTTACCGAGGAGCTGTGCTTGGGTACCAAGCCAGGTCATTGACTTCAGAGCTGTGCACATAGCCTCAAATCTTAACTGTGATTTCCCCCATCTTCCCAGCCACTTTGGGGCTGCTGATAATATGAAAATGCTCTAGATTCCTGACTTTCATTTCTTTCTCTTTTCTATAAAATCTGCTGCATTTGTCTTCCCTAGGAGGATGGACATATGATGCCAACATATCTGGTTTAAAATATATATATTTTGTTGTGATATGGAACACATCAAAGTAAATGAAGTAAATGTGAGGTTCAATGATTTTTCTCCCTTGGATTTTTTTTTCAGTTTATTTATTTATTTTGAGAGAGAGAGAGAGAGAGAGAGAGAGAGAGAGCGCGCATGCAGGCCAAGGGCCGAGAGAGAGGGAAAGAGAGAATATCCCAGGCAGGCTCCACAGAGTCGGACACAGGTCTCGAACTCACGAACTGTGGTGAGATCACGACCTGATCCGAAGTCGGACACTTAACCAACTGAGCCGCCCAGGCGCCCCTCCTTCAGATTTTTCCCCTTAAGTGATTTTTTTGCATCGTTGGGGAAATCCCAGCAAAATCCGCTCTCCACGTGCCTTCCTTTGCCTTTCTGTGCCAGTCTTATTTGCACGTCTCCGTGTTTCTGACGTTCTTCAACCACGAGGGCCTGGGCGCACAGATGAGAAGCCTACCTAGGGTGCCTCAGAGTACTAAAGAGGGTCTGAAAAGTGGGGGAAGACCAAATTCTTTTCCGGTAAAAGTAGGCTAAGACAATTAGGGGCTTAGATGCTGCCTCAAAAACCGCCCAGCAGCGTATTCTGACCTCGAGTAAGAAGAGAGCGTAGGAGGTTGTGGAATGGGCCTGACAGCGTGTTTTCCCTGGAACCCCTTGCAGCCTGGCCATCAGTAGGACCCCTTCTGGGAAAGGAGTCAGGCTGCCCCCTTACAGAGCACCTACTGCAAGCCTTGTGTCCAGCTCGGTGTTTGGCAAACAACACGTTTTTGATCCTCAAGAACACCCCTAAGGTATGCATGTGGACACCCATTACCAGACAGGGAAACTGGCCCCCTGAGGTTAGATGGCCCTCAAGGCACGCCGAACTGCCCCCATGTGTCCTAACAGTCCCTTCTGCTTGTCCCTCCAAGACTGGCCAATCTGGGGGCAGAGGGCAAGGACACCTTTATCATTGGGTCCCTGGTGCCTGGTGCGGTGCCATCTTGGCGTTTTTGGTAGGCTCTGAGCGTTGTTGAATGAGCAGAGGGGAAGTAACTTGTCCACACAGGTGCAGTGGTGAAGCCTTTCCATTGTAGGACTCCGAGGCTCCAGGACAGCTGCTCTGTGGGTCAGAAGTAGGATCTGATTCCAGCTCTTTGGTTAATAAGTGGGATGAACACAAAATGACATATGTACCCGTTTATCTGAATTGCAACATTAATGTAGAAAAGGATTGGAAGCGACCCAAATACTCATCAATAAGGGCCCGGTTAACAAAAATGATGGCACATTCCAAACGGTGCAAATAAGAAACAAGAAAGGTTTTTGTGTACTATGTTACATGAACTTCATGGAAAACAAAAACAAAAAAAGGCAAAGATCAGTATATAATATGCTAGTTTTGGGTAAAGGAGAGAAAAATAAGATTTTGAATTTGTGTATGTGTAAACAAATTCTAGAAGGATATACTTAATGGGTGGGATGGTTAACTAGGCAGGATGGGAGGGAGAATTAACTGTTTATCTTATGCTTTTTTTTTTTTTAAGTATTTATTTTGAGAAAGAGACAGAGCACATGAGCAGGGAAGGGACAGAGAGAGAGAGAGAGAGAGAGAGAGAGAGAAAGAGAATGAATCCCAAGCAGGCTCCGCCCTGGCAGCATAGAGCCTGATGTGGGGCTCGAATCCATGAACTGTGCGATCATGACCCGAGCTGAAGTCAAGAGCTGGTCGCCTAGTCGACTGAGCCACCCAGTCGCCCCTGCTGTTTGGTTTTGAAACCATGAGAATGAATGTTAACTTCTTCAAAAAAGTAAAAAGAAAAAAAATAACGGAAGTCACTTTGGACTCGCTATTTTGTCTGTCCGGGCAACCTGTCTCCCCATCCGAACAACGAGGTGATTGGATTAGAGCAAGGTTCCATCACGTTGTGTATATTGTGTGTATGTCTGACTTTTGTGGGCTTTTCCAGGAGACACTGACCTGGTCCTAGGACGGTCTGCAGTCCCTTCTGTTGGTGGCCTCCACCTGGATCAGCTCTGGCTGTTTGAGAAAGGCCAGGGCGATGCAGAGAGCAAGGAGCCCTCTGCCGAGGTCTGGGCCTTGTTCCTGTCCCCGTGCCTGGCAGTTTTTCCTCTGAACACCCTGCCCTCGTGTGACTCAGTTGGTTCTTCCCTCAAACAGGAGGATTACAGTGAAGAGAGACTGTTCTGGAGCTTTCTGGCAAAGTGCTGCAGTTTAATAGGAAGGAAAAAAAAATGGCAGAATGTTTTCCCAGGTTATTTTTAATGCTTTTCAGTTCAGCAAACATTAATTGAGAGCTAAGTGCAAGGCAGTGTGGGGGAGTCAGAGCTCCATAACACCTCATCTCTCCTCTCCGGAGTGTGAAGTCTTGGGTGAGAAACTTGAGTGTAAAATTCCTCCTCATACCGTCCAGGACTGCACAGTTTACCTCATCTGGTCCCTCAGAGACGTGTGGGGTTGGTAGGGATTCTCCCCATTTCACAGATGAGGAAATGGAGTCTCAGTGAAGTCTTGCCCAACGAAAGCCACACAGTTCCTAAGTGGTAGAGCCTGGAACTAAACCAGATTTTCTCTGATGCTCTTCACGAGCCCAAACACTCGTAAGCAGAACATTCCGCCACAGGAGATTTCCCGGAGGTGTGTGGTGTGGGCCAGTCTCTACCTGGAAACAGTCAGGTGAGCACAGTCCTCAGTAAGCCTCCTTCACTGTTCGCCTTTATGGAAGGGCAGTGGAAACCTCAGGCTTACGGTCACACATTGGGCCTTAATCCCCTTTGCTGTGGTCCCAACAGTTCGGACCTCCACTGCCTGTGAAACCCACCACCCTGCCACACAAGTTAGGTGCAGAATGTCCCAGGCGTGTGTAAGGGTGGATGTGACAGCATCCTTCTTGCCACCCCTTTCTCCTGCCACCGTTTCCTCTTCTTTTCCTTCCCTTCTCCCACAAATTCTGTCATCCTCTCTCCCAGAAGAGCCACACATGCTCCCCGCTCAGGGTCTCTGCCCTGGCTGTTCCCTCCCTCTACCTGAAAAGCTCTTCCCGTGGCTTCAAGTCCCCACTGGAAACTCCCTTGGATAGGAAAGTGGCATCCCTCCCCACCACTGCTGTTTTCTCTTTATGGTATCTGTTCATATTACATACAGACTACATTGATCGCTTTCCTGCCTCACCCCCATCCCCTCCGATGTGTGAGCCCACGAAGCCTGGCAAGTTGGGCTTTGCACAGTATCCCTAACGTCTGCCTAGCACAGGTGCCCAGCATCTAATAGATACTCCGGACACAGTATTGAACTGGTAAATTGTAAATTGCCCTGTGGCCTAAACAAGTAACACTTCTTTAAAGAGGAAAGAAGCAAATCATAGCCTCTTTTTTAAAGGCGAAAAGACCCAAGGCTTGTCTCCCTGCAGCGCTTCATCATCCAATATGACTCCATTTAATAATTGTTCAGCCCTGTTTAGAGCCCTCTGCAGACGGTCACTTAGAGGCCTCTGATTTGTATGCGTAGGGAGACCGCTCACTGGTTTTTTTGTTTTGTTTTGTTTTTTTTTCAGAGCAGCCTATTCTTTTCTGGGACAGTTGTAATGATTTAAACACTCTCGTAGTTTACATGGGGCCGAAAACTGCCTCATTGTAATTCCTGCACACTGATCTTCGTTCTCGAAGCACAGGAGAGCACGGAATAAACGCAATTCTGTGTGCACAGGACACTCCTTCAAGATAGTTAGAAAAAGATGGCTGTCGAAAGGCTTGCCCACCCTCCAGCCAAAACATCACCGGTGCCTTTGATGGTTCTCCCAGTGCCACCATTGTCAGGGGCCTTCCCACCCCGGGTGCCTTCCTCAAGTTTGCTCTGCCTCAAGTTTCAGAATTCAAGATTTAGTCCCGTCGGAGCAGAGTGTATATAGAGACCCTGCCCAAGGAGCCTCGGTCCTTGTTGACCTGTGGCTGTCAGCACAGCCTTGGGATGACCTCGCCTGGGAGACAGAACATATTTGGTTCACTTTTTTTTTTTTTCAACGTTTTTTATTTATTTTTGGGACAGAGAGAGACACAGCATGAACGGCGGAGGGGCAGAGAGAGAGGGAGACACAGAATCGGAAACAGGCTCCAGGCTCCGAGCCATCAGCCCAGAGCCTGATGCGGGGCTCGAACTCACGGACCGCGAGATCGTGACCTGGCTGAAGTCGGACGCTTAACCGACTGTGCCACCCACGCGCCCCTCATTCGGTTCACTTTTACATTGTCTCTAGTCATTGAGCCCCTCTCGGACTCTTCAAGAATCATAAAGGTTATAAGGGTTTGGTTTTGGTTTTGGCTTCTGGCATTTAAAAAAAATTTTTTTTTTAAGATGTATTTTTGGGAGAGAGAGTGCAAGGAGGGAAGGGACAGAGAGATGGGGGTGGGGGAAGCACAGAAAATCCAAAGCAGGGTCTAAGCTGACAGCAGCCAGCCCGATGCGGGGCTTGAACTCAAGAACCATGAGATCATGACCTGAACTGATTTCGGACACTGTACCCACTGAGCCACCCAGGTGCCCCTGTACCTTATTTTATTTTTATTTTTTTTTTAATGTTTATTCTTAGAGAGAGAGAGAGAGAGAGAGCGAGAGCAGGGGAGGGGCAGAGAGAGAGGGAGACACAGAATCCAAAGCAGGCTCTAGGCTCTGAGCTGTAAGTACGGAGCCCGACTTGGGACTCGAACTCATGAACTTGCAAGATCATGCCCGTAGCTGAAGTTGGGCACTCCACTGACTGAGCCACCCAGGCGCCCACCCTGTCCCCTATTTTAAAAGATAGTAAACATGAATAAAGTTCTGTCTCCAAAATCCACGTGAAGAGGGTGGAACTCTGGAAGTAAAGCAAAACGTGCAGAGCCTTCAACTTTATCCTTTCTCCCGCCTTTGACTGCCTGTGTCTTTTCCTCAGTGTCTGTCTGTCCCTCTGCCTTCCATCTCCCGCCCACCCCTCGCTTCCCCCTCCCTCCCTCTCCCTGCTGCCATTGCTCCCGTCCCTGCCCTCCTACTTAGTAGACAGGGGGAGCTAACACTTCCTTCTCAGCATTTCCATTGCAAATACTTTTACCCATAGCCTTTCATTTACAGGCTTAGGCTAAGGTGCACGTGTCCCATTTTTCTCAAGGAGAAAGAACGGAGATTAAATTGCTTCTCATGTGTGACCCTTGGCTAATTTGCTTTGTGGCCTTGGATAGAAAAAACTTTCAGCCCCCAGCTTTAGGCTCTTCTGCATGATGGGTTCCCATTTCTGCCCAAATCAGCGGTTTCCTATTGGTGGTTGGACATGAGGCCTTCCACACTGCACTACTTGCTCTGCTTCTGTCATTGCCAATGCCACTGTCATTTTGGGTAGAGGTGGCAGGGAAGGAGGCCAAGGTCGAGAGTTTCGACTCTGAGGCCACTGAGCCTTTCTCTGCCTCTTCGGCATTTCCGGTCCTGCTGGGTGTGTGTGTGTGTGTGTGTGTGTGTGTGTGTGTGTGTGTGTGTAGGCGGGAGGGAGGGAGGGAGGAGGGCCAGGTTCAGGCATGGGGCTCTTTTCCTCACAGCTGTTTTCTTTTTCCTCCTTTGTTTCCTCTTGCTTCCAGGAGTTCATCACGGAGAGGCCTGTGCTTTAGGGTGTGGGAGAATTGAGAACAGCCCAAGGTCTGATTCCATAATGGGCTGTGTGACCTTGGGTGAGTCACTGGGTTGGTTTTCACAGAGCTTCATCAGTTGCCTGAGGAGCTGGAGAGGATCGGTGGTTCCCTAGAGGTGGTGATGATGGGGTCCTTTGGTTCTGTGATGTACTTTTTAATAGCCAGCTGCAAATTTGGCTGAGGCACGTCCAGAGGCTGTGGGACGCGTCCCAGCCTCTGAGTCTGAGTCTGGGTAGTGAGGTGTCTTCTCAGATGGGCTGTGCTGCTGAGCTGGGCTGGGCAGAGGGTTGAACTGCCAGCTCATGGATCTGAGGAAGTGAATTAACTTTTGTTTTGCAGACCATTCTTCCACTTGGGGGTCCACAGGGAGTGGGTAGCAGTCAAGGTCCACACTGGGCCCACTGCCCTCTTTTTGGACTCTGCTGACCTGAGGACTCCAGTGGCATTTCCACATCAGACTGCCCCTGCTGTCCACAGGTGACCCCAGCCAGGCTGACAGTCCCTGAATCTGATTTCAGGAGTCCACATCAACCACATCAGGCAGCTGGGACAGAGGGCCCAGGAAGCCATGCTTGTTGATTTGTCTAGGAGTGGAACTAATGGGATGGTTTGCTTCAGAAAGTGAATTAGGGGGGACGCCTGGGTGGCTCAGTCGGTTAAGTGTCCGACTTCAGCTCAGGTCATGGTCTCGCGGTCTGTGAGTTCGAGCCCCGTGTCGGGCTCTGTGCTGACAACTCAGAGCCTGGAGCCTGTTTCAGATTCTGTGTCTCCCTCTCTCTCTGTGCCTCCCCCGCTCACGCTCTCTCTGTCTCTGAAAAATGAATAAACCTTAAGAAAAAAGTTTTTTTTAAAGAGAGTGAATTAGGGAGGCGCCTGGGTGGTTCAGTCGGTTGGTTGAGTGTCCGACTTTGACTCAGGTCATGATCTCACTCATGGTTCGAGCCCCACGTCGGCCTCTGTGCTGGCAGCTCAGAGCCTGGAGCCTGCTTCAGATTCTGTGTCTCTGTCTCTCTCTGCCCCTCCCCCACTCACACTCTGTCTCTCTCAAAATAAATAAACATAATAATAAAATTTAAAAAAAGGAAAGTGGGGCGCCTGGGTGGCGCAGTCGGTTAAGCGTCCAACTTCAGCTAGGTCACGATCTCGCGGTCCGTGAGTTCGAGCCCCGCGTCGGGCTCTGGGCTGATGGCTCAGAGCCTGGAGCCTGTTTCCGATTCTGTGTCTCCCTCTCTCTCTGCCCCTCCCCCGTTCATGCTCTGTCTCTCTCTGTCCCAAAAATAAATAAACGTTGAAAAAAAATTTTTTTTAAATAAATAAATAAATAAAAAAAGGAAAGTGAATTAGGGATTAGTTAGCCTTTTAGAATCCAGAAGATTCTTCAGAGCCATTGCTACCCCCGCCCCCCCCACTCCATTCTTTGCTCTAGCTTCAGTGACCCGTTCCAGTTTGACCATTTAGCAAGTATTTACTGAAAGCCAGCCCCTCTGGGCAGGGCACCAGCGGGGAACACTGAGACCTCAGCCCTTGGTAAGCTTGTGTTTGGAGAAAAGATCACAGGAAGAAGAACTGCCAGATGCCCTCTGTGGCCGAGCAGCAGCTCTCAGAGGACCCTGGTGGAAGGAGCACTTTCCCTGGGAGACGAGTAGGATGAGTAGAATTCCGGTTGTCTGAGGATCCAATGCAGTGATGCCTGGGGAAGCACTTTGTAAACTGTCATATAGGGAAGAAATGCCAGGTGGTGCCACCGTGTTTGCTGCAGGGCAGGGAGGCTGGCAGAGAGGTGAGGTGGGGACAAGCTGCCTTGGGAAGAGGCACAGGGTTTTTGGTCCAGGAGCGCTGATGGCTGGGGGGCTGGGAATCCTTCTCCGGCTTTGCAGTCCCTGTGGCCATGAAAGTCTGTGGACCAGGAGTGACGGGACGTGATAGGACATGATCAAAGCAGCGTTTTAGGAGATTGGTCAGGATTTACCCCTCTGCTCTCTGGGCCTTCCCCTTCAATCTCCTCATGGCTTTTCCGTTGCGTGGGGCCAGTGCTGTGGCTATTTAATAAGATCATTGTGAACAGTGTGGTTTTTTTATGAACCGCAGCATTGTTGAGCAGGGAATAGGACCCCGTGAGCTGAGGTGCCTGCTCCCTGCTGCCCTGGGAAAAGGCAGACATCAGATGGGACGATGCCAGACTGCTGCATTTGGAACCCAGCACCCTGGGCCTCTGGGGGCTGTTTTTGTGACCCTGGTGTGTTTTAAGAGACTACACGATTGATTTTTGTGTTTCATTAATTGCCTGGGGCCCCAAATTTCCTTTCTGGCGTCCCTCAGTGATGACTCCTGAGCTCTTTTGGTCCATGAAATCTCTCACTTCCTTTCGGAGGAACAGAGGCTGAGTTTGGATGTGAGTGGGACTAAAAGTAGATGGACCCACAGAATTTTGGAGCTAGAAAGGTTCTCCTGTCTGTGCTGAGGCTCCATTGTCCAGTGTGTGAATTAGGGGGCTGGCAGAAACCCAGAGAGGGATGTGGCTCTCCCCCAAGGCACACAGCAAGTCCCTGGCAAGGTGGGCACCAGGGTCCAGGTCATCTGACTGCCTGATCAGCACCCTCATGCTTCTTGTCCCTCTTTCCTCCTTCTGGTCACCATTCAGATACCACCTTCTGGGACCAGTTTCAAACTCCTGCTTCATCCAGTACCCACTAAAGGTGGGAAGGGACAACCATGGAGAGAAGATGTAGCCTGCTAGGTTGCCAACCGATCGCATCATTCACCGGAGCCAAGACCTCATCTCTCCCTGTTCCCACTACACTGCCTTCCCCCAGCAAAGTCAGACCAAGACACCCCCTCCCCACGTCCTGGGTCCAAACAGCCTTCTGGCCCTATTTTCTGCCGCTCTGGGAATACTTTGCTTCCCATACTCTTAAGGCGGACAGGGCTAGGGCAGGGGCTGGGCGGTCAGGGAAGTGGAACTGACAAGTCTTGAAGGGGAGTAGAATGTAGACTGGCCCCGGAGGGAGGAATGAGGTGTTAGGGGAGGAATGCCAGGGCCGAAACATCAGGGAGGAGGCCCGGCTGTGCCGGGGGCTCACTCGCGCCAACCGGGCACATGCCACAAGCCGGAAGCCCAGGTCCTACAACAGCCATCCCCGCCCGCCTCCGGTTACTGCGAGTCTGTCCTTCTGGCTGGAGGAAGCATCCGCAGTGGAACCAGCTCCTCTCTGTCTCCGAGGCAGAAACCAAGACCTCCCCGCACCCGCTGGAGGAGGTAGGGAGCCGGTTCCAGGCGGAGCAGGAGCCAGTCACAGGGTTTATGTTAATGCGGGCCCTCCCCCAGCCGGCGCTTAGCCTATTACCCGGGCCCTGGCCGACAGCTTAATTACCGCTGCAGCGCGCCTCGGCTTGCGTTCCACGGTTCCCTAAAATAATAAGGATGGCGTCACCGACTTCCCGCGGCCATGTGCTCCCACCCGTGCCTTCAGAGCTCTATTGTAGGAAACAAACAAAATCCAGACACTCAGATGCTTTTTTTTCTTGGAGAGATTTTTTTGTTGTTGTTGTTGTTTTGTTTTAAGGTAGTGTTGGGACCCTGCCCCTTAAGATTTTAAAAGATCTTTAAGGTGTGGAGGCCAGGGTCTTGGCTACCACTGAGGCTGCAGAATATCCTCCTGTTAGCAGAAATTCGAAAGCTATGTGGATGATTCCCCAGTCTTCCACTGGGGCCTCTGATTTCTGCTCAGAGGGGTGGTATGGGGTAGCTTGACAGAAGAATCACCCAGCTCAAGGTTCCTGGACTCTGGGCCAACTCTGGACCTTGCTCTTTCCTCTGGAAAAAAAGAGGGCTAAACTTGACCAGCATTTTACAAACGATGGGTCACATTACAAAAATCGCATTAAAAAAGTTTTTTTTAATGTAACAGAAAACAGTAATTGTAATAGGGTACGTTTCGTTTCGGTGTGCATGTCTTCTATACACAGGACATGTGTGCACTGAGCCAGGGTATAAATATATTTTTACTGTGGGTTGTGGTCAGAAAGCCACTGACCTAGATGATCCCAAAGGCCTTTCCAGCTTTCGAAATGTCTGACTTTTCTCCCAGAGCCTGACTTTCCCCTCCATGGAACCTGACTGGGTTTTGGCAGGTCTTGCCACACAAGACTGTTAAGCCGAACTCGAGTTTGGCCTTCTAGCCAGAAATGGGATCTGCAGCGGGGGATGGCCCATTTAAAAGCTGACCTATTTAAAACCCACGAGCACCAAAAAAATGCGGGGTCAATTTGATTTGCGTCTCCTCTTGTGTGCAAGACTGGAACCTGAAAACTAAATTGGTCAGGGACGGACAGGTAAAGACCAAAGCTGCAAATATTTGTTGCATTCTTGCTCAGGGAAAGAAAAGAAAATCGAGACTCGAGGCCAGTGGGGGAAAACAAGGCCAAAAACGAGACGTGTAGATGTAAGGTCGAGAGGGGTATATTTTGGGCCTGCTACCTCAGTTCTCCAGAATGTTAAGAGGCTTCGTGCATTCCATGAGAGACAGCTTTGCTTTGGTGGCTCAGATGTGGCGGCTTGCCTTTGTTCCCATGCTTGTGGCATGGCTGTGGACACCGTGGTAAAGGTGGCTTGTGGATCACGGAGAAGGCAAGTGGCTTTTTCCAAACCGGGAATGCTCTAAGTGCATTCGTTATTTCACTTCATCCAGCCCTAGGTGATGGGCACTGTTGTCACTGGAGGAAGCGGAAGCTCAGGAGAGGTGAGATGAGCTAGCAAGTGGAGAATGTGGACTTGAGCCAAGTCTCTCTGACTCCAGAGCCTGCCTTCTGTCCACCTCTCCACGTTGCCTCCGGAAGTGCTGGGAAAATAAAGAGCTGTTCTCACTAAAGCTTCCTTCTCTCTGGCTCTGGCCTTCAGAGGGCTCTGTTTTAGGCCCAAGCTGTCCATTTAAATCAGGGCCAGCTGATCACGGGCATGTGACCTGTGCTTAGGAGGGCCCTCCCTTGGGCTCAATGCGCTGCTGTCGCGGGTTTGGAGTTCTTAATAATTTTTGACCAAGAGGGCTCATGTTTTCATTTTGCACGAAGCCCTACCAACGATATAGCCAGTCCTGGCTTTGATATAGTACATCCCCTTTCTTGGGTCCCTCCTGTCTTCCTTTAACATGCCTGTCCCGTCTGGGGCAGAGGCATTTGAAGAATGCACTCTGTCCCAGCCTTGGGTCTGCTACCCGGCACGCTGCTCTGAGGTTATTTACCAGCCGTCTGCCTCCTCCCAGCCGCCACCACACCTCTTGCTGGCAGGGACCCCGCTGCGGCTCACCGGCTCACCGTGGCCTCTGAGTCCCCTCAGCATTTACCCAGGTGAACAGTGTCATAGGAGCACCCTTGGTGGAGGGAGGTTTTTTTAATAGGTGAGAGATTGGCATGCAGAGCACTGGGTCAGGTCAAAAGGAGCGTGCGCAGCTGGCCTGCCTCCTGGGGGACACAAGGCACGTGGAAAACGTTTATAAGAGGTCGGGTTCATTCAGTATATAGGGGACCCGCGACACTGTAAGTTTGACTCACTGTGTACTCCCGGCAACTAGTGCTGTGCCTGGCACGGTAAGCAGGACATTTGTTAAGCAGTTGCTTTGGTGTCCACTCCCCGCTAGGCTGATTACGGGGAAGGACAGTCCCTGACCTCTAGGAGGATCGGATGCTTAATACACGATTAAATGATTCATGTGGCAGCTGCCCTCAGTGCCCTGGGATGCTCAGAGCTGGGTGTGGGGAAGGTTTCCTGGGGGCGGGGGGGGGGGGGGGG
>NW_024412415.1:33408859-33517530 GCF_014898765.1 Herpailurus yagouaroundi | reverse complement strand
AGAGGCAGAGCTCAGCCCTCAGGGACAGAGTCAGGGTCCTCAGCCAGCCAGGTCCTTGACCTGTTCGTGTAGTCCAGTGCACCCCCCGCTGTCACAGAGACCCCCGTTGGGAGGCAGAATCAGACTGAGAGTGACTTCGATGACTGTGATCAGGACTGCGGTGTAGAGAATAGAGAGGAAATGGTCACATTTGAGAGAGCTGTGAAGACAAGATTTCACAGTTTTGAAACAAGCAACGGGTTGTTCCTTAGAGTAATAATGTGTTTGTGTTTAGCACGGACGTTTCAGCTCCCATTGGTGAGAAATGATTGCTGTGTCCTTGCTTTGGGGACAAGTTTTTCAGGAAACGCTGGAGCCGGACAGTCTGATTTCTTGGGAAGCTTCAGTGGCCTCCCCACTGACCTCTCGCGAGGGCTGAGTGTGAACATGCAGACTCCTCTTGGGTGTTGACACCTGAGGAGTGAAGCCTAGAATCCTGTGTAGTTTTGTCCATGGGTGTTTGAAAAGCTTCTGCTACCAGCAGAGTAAGCCAGTTGTTGGGCTAGAGAGCAACCACATTCAGATATTTTTAAAGGGCCAGTGAAGCTTGGGAGAGACTCTCAACCCAAAGTACAAATTTCCAGTTTAATTTTAACTTTGCACTTAGCTCACACCCAGGATTTGGCAGGGGGAAGTGGACCTTAATTTTTTTTTTTTTTTTTTTTTTCTTTTTTAAGGCGAACACACCCTGGATGTAACAGGGATATGTTCTCTGCCTGGAAGGGCTTGGAGTGGCGGCCACCGCACAGAGACGGGAGGAAGTGGGTTGGAATTGGATCAGGAGCTCAGAGTGGATTTGAGGAGTGCTGGGCTGGTTGGAGGTTTACAAACGTGGGAGTCTGTCCTGGAGCTCTAGGAAAGGGCCACCCTCTGTGGACCCAGGGGGACCCGGGGGACGTGCGTGGAATGACTCCAGATCACCTCTTGGGCCGGTGTTTTTGTTTTTTCCTGTTTGGTCACTTTCAGGCACTTCACAGGTGGCTTACCTGCCATCCCCAAAGTGACAGTCACTCCCCAAAGCAGCAGTGGGTTTCCCCCTCGTGGTTTTTGGGCTTTTTGGTGATATCAGCAGCCGCAGTGTCTGAACCTTGCCCTTCTCTCACATCTTTGATCTCACCCCAAACATTGCCGAAACTCTTGCCAGGAAGGAAATGCAGAAACCAGTGGTGGTCCCAGAGGCCCCGCAGACCTGACCTATAACTGGCCACTGCTGGCACTCCAGAGGGCATAGACTTGCCCAAGCAGCTGGAAGCAGCCTCTTCCCGCTTGGCAAGAGCAGGGTGCCAGGTCCCCCAGCCCCTCTCCACATCCTTGCTCCCTAATCGCAGTGTCATCTGAAGGAGGGCTGGCTTGGATTTTGTTTTGGTTACGGAGGAAGTGTAACCAGGGCGGGGACTGCCAGGAGCGGTCCCCACCCTGCTGGTGGACCTGTTGGAAGGGGCTTCAGGAGAGCTTATAGGGTTGAGTTGGGGGAGTCTGGGAGAGCGCGCCTCATATTTGGGAACATCTGAGGACCAGTCGGGAGCCAACACTGACCACCTTGGTTCACTGCATGGGGTCTTATGTCCATTCCAGGGGCCATTAGGATAGGTGGTTCTGATGTGGCTGTGGAATGGGAAAATCCCATTCCCACCAGTGAACCAGCTGGTGCCAGCAAAGCACTTCAAGGGGGCCTGTGCAGGCTCTGGAAAGATCCGATGGTTCCTATTAATAAAAACATTAGTGGTAGCCGCTTGCATATCATCCCCCGGGAGGAATGGCCCCCATTTGGCGGTCGTGTGGGGTGCCAGGACTGGGACCCCGTGCCTGTCCGTAGAATTCCCAGGCAGCGCCGTGCCTCTCTGGAAAAGAGGCTGACTTCCGGGAGGAATTCCCCTGACTCCCAGCCCCACCACCCCCATCTCTAAGGCTTTCTTTTCCTTGGCAAATGGTCGTTAAGAGGAGAAGCCCTTGACCCGTCTGGAAAAACCACATGTCTGAAATCTTTGAGGGTGGACTGGAATCCCTGCTCGTATTTGCCTTTCTCTGGTGGAGCTCCAAGAATCTGCAGCGCCTTCCGAAGACCGCAGGCCTTGTGGCTCCAGAGTTTGGTGCAGATGAAGGAGGTGGGCCTACCCCCTTTCCCGGCGCTGTGAACCTCCCTCCGTTTGCCCTGCTCCCCTAAGGCCTGGCTTCTTGGCTCTACACTGATTTCCTGCCCTAGGGCAGAAGGCCTCTCAGGATTTATTCCCAGGCACTCTTGCCAGTGACCTTGAGAAGGTGGCTTGACCTGGACATCTGGCCTCTCCTGGGGACTGAGGGAGTGGAAAAGGATTTAACTTCTCCCATCCCAGATCCGAGGGGAAAGGCAGGACTTGGCGGCCATTGCCTAGGCCCAGAACGGGTCAGCTCTGGGAAGGAGCTCCTGTGCCTGGCTTTGCCCTTCCTGGCAGATTGCCACTGTCGCTGGGCTAGGCACACCACCTCTGTCTGCCAGGGAAGAAGAAAGCAGGGTAACTGTGGCGGCTCTGCAGTCCAGATGTGCCCCGAGCGCCCCTGGTCTGCCTGCTGACAAGGGTGGGCTGAGAAGGGGCCCAGCAGGCCCACTGTCGATTCTGTCCCCCCAGGTTTCTGCTTGGCCTCGAGACGCCTGAGCAGGAGGGAGGATTGGAGGACTGTGGCAAGCCGGTCATCCTGGGCCCGGCAGGAAGGTCTAAGCAAATTGGCCTGCTCAGGGGGCCGGAGGAGCTCTGGACAGGGGCTGGTTAGAACAGAAGGCCATCTGCTTGTCCAGGAGAAGAAAAGGCTCTGAGGGGCTGGCATGACCCTTCGGACAGTGTGGGACTGCCATTTGGAAGAACTAGATCGTACTGTCTGAACCATCCGTGACCAATCAGAACCTGTAGGGGGAAGTCCTAGGGGGGCAGCAGATCCCGAGATGGTGATGTGTGTTTCCTTGAGGCTGTGGGGAGCAGACAGGTGGGGATGTTGTGTCCAGCACCAGATGCGGCCAGGAAGAGTTACCTTTAAGGTGCCTGCCAGCCCTGGGTGGCCAAGGAGCAGCCAGACTGCTGGGGCAGGAGTGGGTCACCGGGGCATCCTCCTGGAGGGCTGGGCACCCTGGCTTCCCTTGCTGACTCCCCAGAGACGTTGAGGCCTGGGACTTGATGTGTTCCTCAGCTTGTCTCCCCACCATCTGTACTGGAGCCTGGAATCTTCCCTTCAGCAAAATCTACCTTTTAACCACCTAATGAGAAGTTGCTTTTCATGAGTCTTTTTTTTTTTTTTTTTTATAAACAAGTACTAAGGTTTTGGTGGGGGGGGGGTGTTTTGAAAGTTCATTTATTTATTTTGAGAGAGAGAGAGCGGGGAAGGGGCAGAGAGAGAGGAAGAGAGAGAGAATCCCAAGCAGGCTCCACACTGACAGCAGAGAGCCTGAGGTGGGGCTCAAACTCACAAACCATGAGATCATGACCTGAGCCAAACTCGTCTTTCTACATCCTCAGAAATAAAGGATTTGGACCCAGATTGGAGTAAGAAGAGAAAAGAAGAGACTCTAAGAACTCCAGCGGCAAAATTGCCTCCAGGGAGTTTTAAAGAAGGGCCAGACAGGGTCACAGAGGTGCTTCCAAAGACTGACTTTTTGTACTTCGACGACCTCAGCATGCATTAAGGGGCCGTCCTAGGGTTGCGGATTTCCATTCTTTTCCTTTCACATCTGTGCTCAGGACCCGAAGAGCAGGGTCTAGAGATGCACTATCCCGTACGGTAATTCTAAGTATCTTTTTACATTTAAATTAAGGAAAATGAAAGTGAAAACTCAGTTCCTCAGTCTCACCAGCCGGGTCACAGGTGCTCAGTGGCCACCCTCGGCTAGCGCCTCCTCTCTTGGCCAGAGCAGGAGGCATCCATCGTTGCAGGAGGTTCTGTTGCACGGGGCTGGTCTAGAGAACGGAGAGTGGGGGGCTCCCTAGTCTGCGGCCCCTACCAGGGGCCAGGCCAAGCAGGTGACTGTGGTGACGAGTGGGCAGGCTCTGGCCGGTGAGCTGGTGAGGGTGGCGTACGTGTGTGTCTTGGGCCCCGTCCGCACGCCGAGGGTCACAGGCACACGGAGGCCGAAGGAGGGGAAGTAGCTGGCCGTGGGAGGTGGTCAGGCTGAGGCCACAGGGCCTGGGAGGAGGGCGGTGGGGATCTGACGGTGTGGCTGGCGCCGGTGGGAAGCTGGGGGCTGTGGCGGCTTATTTTTAAGGGGAGTTTTGGAGAAGTGTGGCCGTGGCGTTGGAACGAGACCACCATGCCCGGAGCGTGTGCCCACCCCCTCCATCCTTCCCCTCAGGACCGCAGACGGCAGGAGGACCTGGGTGGGTGCTGGCCGCACGATGCCCCTGAAGAGACAGAGGAGGTGCAGCCTGCAGTGTAGGACGGACTGACTGCTCTTTGGGTCTGACCGCCCGCTGGCCTTCCCTTTGCAGGTGAAAGAGCTCGTCCTGGACAACTGCCGGTCAATCGAAGGCAAAATCGAGGGCCTCACAGATGAATTTGAAGAACTGGAGTTCTTAAGTACAATCAACGTAGGCCTCACCTCAGTCGCAAACTTACCAAAGTTAAACAAACTTAAGAAGGTAAATAGAGTCTAGGAGTGTGCGCGGGGAGGAGGGGAGAGGGTCGCTCGTTGCTTGGTGTTGAGGGGGCGCGAGCGAAGGTGAGGCGGCCGCGTGCACCAACACGCCCGTGGTCGAGGCCCTCAGACGACTTTGAGGGCTGGGCACCCTGGGCCCTCCGCCTTCGTGTTAAGAGCTCTTTCTGCTTTTTCCCCTCCCTGCCCTGTTTAGCTTGAACTAAGCGATAACAGAATCTCAGGGGGCCTGGAAGTATTGGCAGAAAAGTGTCCGAACCTCACGCATCTAAATTTAAGTGGCAACAAAATTAAAGACCTCAGCACAATAGAGCCACTGGTGAGTCTTTCGGGTCCTTCCCTCTCCTCGGGGCGGGAGGGGGGAGGAGGTGATATCAGGGAATACTACTTTTGCGTTTGTAGAATGTTTGGGGTTTGTTTCTTCTTTTCTTTTCTTTTCTTTTCTTTTCTTTTCTTTTCTTTTCTTTTCTTTTTCTTTTTCTTTTCTCTTCGTTTCATTTCGTTTCTTTTTCTCACTTCTCTTACTTTATTTGACTCTCGTGTGCTATGAGATCAACTTGGAGCTACTATTTCTGCCTTGTCCGCAGAGAAGCTGAAGCCTAGCGAAGTTAAATGGCTTGAGCAAGTTCACACTGCCAGAGTGGGTAGTCAGGGGGCCGGGTGGGGTAGGACCCTGGCCTCAACTTCTGGTCCAGTGCTTTTCTTCTTACAGTTTCTGCTCAGCTTTGGGAACCTGAGCTTGGTTCATAGTCCCTCGTTGGGGAGGGAGGAGCCACCCAAGAATTAAGCTGCCCCTGGGAGTGGCCCACCTGTTTTCTCCTTGGATTGCTGGCCTGAGGCTGGTACCCCCAAATGGTGGGATGGCCCCCCGGATGGCACAGAATGGCATGGGGCAAGAGCCTCGATGCAGGCCTTGCTCTGAGGGGCAGAGAGCGACTGAGCCATGGTCTCTAGTCCTTGGTGTGATAGTGACCAGGGCCTCAGAGATGTGGGCCGTGTTTCTGGCTCCTGTTCATTTCCATAGAGCTGAACACACCCCAGACTTCATGGGTTTACTCACCAGAAAGGGACAAGGCATGGTCACAATAACAATTTCTCCATTACCTGGATCTGAGCGAGTGTGTTCCCTTGAATAATAGCTTTCTTGACATACGGAAATACTACCACGTTAAATAAGCATTCTTACTGCAAACATACACGTAAGAACCCTCTCACAAGCCATCCACCTTAGGGTCAGGGAAAGGTCATGAGGGTATTTTGCCAAGTTTGCCACACTTCCTAGGTTTACAGAGTAGAAGTTGGGGCATCCCTCAGTTCGGGCTTGTAGGGTTCTTGTCCAAAAGGCACTCCCTGCCCTCTGTGGACGCTCGAGGGGCAGGTTGATGGGCCAGAGCAGCAGAACCAGAAGCCGGCACATCTTTCCCAAGCTCCGACTTCGCCCGTTGTGGCGTGGAGTCAACTACGAGTATATGCGTCCCACAGAACTTCTGTTTAGGTCTTCCACCAACCTCCTCGGGCAAAGCGAAACTATTTGGATCTACCTGGAAGCCTTGATTTCGTGATTTCCTAGGAAGATCTTTGAAGTTCTGTATATGTGTATTTTGGGAGGCAGGTGTAGAGACCAAGCGTACGTGTATATAAGACATTGTGACTCGGCTTACGATGAAAGGTCTGACCTAGACAGACAGACAGACACACCCTGTTCTCCCTGCACAGACCACACACGGTTTTGGAGCTTCTCCTTCCCTGGTTATCAATGTGATTGATGCCTTACGCTCACCTCCTCAGGCTGGGGGAGGGTGTTGGGCTCGCCCACCCAGACCACAGCCCAGACTCCTTCCCTGCCCTTGACCTGCTGAGAATGACTTCTCGCTCCTGAGATCTTGAGAGCAACTGAACATTAGTAATCACTTCTACCTCATCGGGGCCGTGAGGATAAACTGAGTTAATACCTAGTGTGCTATGTGAATGGCCGTCATCCACACCATCATTAGTAATAGACACATCAGGAGTCTCTTTGTTCGTGGCGCCTTTTTCGTTCCCCTCTGGCTCCTTCGTCACAGGGGCAGCCGCAAAGCTCTTGGCTGGAGCCCCAGGGAGCCCCGGGTTAATTTGAAGCCGGTCACTGACACGGCCTAAGCTGTATTTGCAGACTAAATGTGTTGGCCTTGGATGGAGCTTCAAAGGCCCTAAAGTCCGCCCTCCCATTTTCCGGGTGAAGGAACTGAGGCCCACCAACCAGGGTGACGGGGCTGGGCAGAGCAAAGCTGTTTCCTCCACCTGGCTCAGGCCCCCCTCCTACTTCCCCCCTGCCCTCCCGCCCTCCCACAGATCATTCACTGTCGACTTCATGTTTCTGCTTGCAGAAAAAGTTAGAAAACCTCAAGAGCTTAGACCTTTTCAATTGTGAGGTGACCAACCTGAACGACTACCGAGAAAACGTGTTCAAGCTCCTCCCACAGCTCACGTATCTCGACGGCTACGACCGGGATGACAAGGAGGCCCCCGACTCAGACGCCGAGGGCTATGTGGAGGGGCTGGACGACGATGAGGAGGACGAGGATGGTGGGTGTCGGGGGGTTGGGGTGGGGTGGGGAGAGTGGGGCTGCTTTGCTGCCACCATCCCTCATCTTTCTCACTGGGGCTCGAACCCCAGAGCGGCATCGTGACACTGCCTGATAGTGCGGTAACTCTTTAAGAAATCTAACTAAACCTTCCCTTCCGGTTTTTCCTCTTTTCCGAAGTCCCCACCCCCGGAATGAGATCCTACAGTGTCTCTCTGTAGTGTGACCGTGGACTCCCCAGCCCAGGGCTGGTGAGCGCACAGAGGAAGGTGGGGTGTGGCCTGAGGGTTCCCATTCACCTGGGTGTCCAGCAGTGGAGATGAGGTCATGAGCTGGAGAGGTTGTGGGGCCCCCTGGTGGCTGCAGCCCACAGGACCACAGGCGGGACCTGCAGGGTGTGGATGCTGGAGCCCCAGGGGCCCCCAGGGGCCCCGGAAGTACAAGAGGCTGCTTCGCGTGGCATGCTGGGCCCCCTGGTGGTACGGGGAGGGTGAGGTTGAGCCGTGAGCGGCAGGACCTGCAGGGAGGAAGGAAGGAAGAAAGGAAAGGAGCGTGTCCTGTCTCCTTCCCCCCTGTGCCAGCGTAGTGTAGTTTCCCAGCGGGTTCTTCGTGGCCACAGTAACAGAGAGAGTTGAGACATTTGGCCCATTAATTCAGACATAGGATTTTTGAGTTTCCTTGTTAGGTCAGATACTCAAGACACCCATTTGCCTTAGTTTATTCCATCTTGTGGTATGACAGGAAGGTCCCAGGACAGGACTCCTGAGGCCAGGTTTCTAGGCCCACCTCCGCGGCTAACTCTGACGTATGACCTTGAACAAGTCACATCCCCCCTCAGGGACTTGGATGTTCACCTTTAAAGCAAGGAATTTGGCTAGATGCTCTTGGCAAATGAATTGACTTCTCTGCCTTCCTAGACCCTGTAACTTGTTCCTCTGATCCAGCGAGTTCTCTGTGGGCTGAGCCTCCACCCAGGAACTTCTCGTTTTTGTACAACTTGGGAGGAGGGTTTAGCTTTTGGATGACCCTAGGGTGTGTTCAGTCACACTGGGGCTTCCAGGCTTTGGGCCTGAGTGGGCGTGGGAGGGTCCTGGGCCCCACGGGAGACTACCTGTATGGAACACCCATGCACAGCCCGGGCTCGTGCTGTGAGGGAGGCGGGCTCACCACCAGTTCCCTTGTCCCCATTTCTGCTGCACAGAGGAAGAGTATGATGAAGATGCTCAGGTAGTGGAAGACGAGGAGGATGAAGAGGAGGAGGAGGAAGGAGAAGAGGAGGACGTGAGTGGAGAAGAAGAGGTAAGAGGCTGAACTGGGCAGGGGCACCAGCTCCCAGAGTCCCCCTTACTTGCTGCCTATGACTCCGTCCAACTTAAAGGCCTCAGTGATCGGCCTTTGGCAGCCACGAAACCCTGGTTGGGGAAACAAGACCATTTCGGGGCCTTTTATGGGGCTGCTGCGGGGGAGTCCAGGCTTGCAGCCAGCCCCGGGAGAGGAAGAGGGAGAAGATTCCGGAGGCAGGTCAGGAGGGGAGCCATGTGCTGGTAGAATAAACCTAGCCCTGGTTTATATGCGAAAATTAGTTCTTAGGGAATCCACATCCTTATTTTCTGCCTTTTTGCATTCATACGTTAATTCAGATATTTACTGAGCACTTAAGAGTGTGTTAGAGAAAATCAAAGACTGCTTTGAACTCATGGGTGATAGGAGAAGACCCTGCTTGGTGCCATTCAGAGTGACAAGGGTCCCTAGCACACGTGGAAATAGTGCTGTGATCCTAATACATTGGCTTGCTCCCAGCGTCTTGACAAGGTTTGTGTGTGTCTGTGAGGGTTACTAATAGCACAGTCTGAGGAGGGCGGATCCCAGCTCTACCATTTGCCGGCTGTGTGTCCCTGGACAAGTTCCTTAACCTTTCTGAGCCTATTTCTTCATCTGTAAGATAGGTATTGTTTTCCATCTGAGTTGTAAAGAAGGATCAATTCAGTGAATTCTTAAGAGAATATAAAAATTTGTAGGTAATAGCACTTACTATTTTAGGCTTTTACACCCTTCTCCAAGGTCTTGTGCTAGGTTTTGTGTTTGGATGTTCGGAGTCTCTCTGTAATAGTCATTTTCCATGACTTGTTCAGAATTCTAAATCAGCTCTTCCTGATTACGAAAGTTAGACCCAGAAGGGCGCCTGGGTGGCTCAGTCAGATAAGCCTCTGACTTCGGCTCAGGTCATGATCTCACAGCTCATGGGTTCAAGCCCCGCATCGGGCTCTGTGCTGACAGCTTAGAACCTGGAGCCTGCTTTGGTTTCTGTGTCTCCCTCTCTCTCTGCCCTTCCCCTGCTTGCACTCTTGTCTCTCTCTCTCTCTCTCTCAAAAATAAATAAACATTAAAAAAACAAAAAAGTTAGACCTGGAGAGGCTGAAAGTGAGAACAACATGGACAGGGTACCTACCTTCTCCGATTTCCTGTCTCTATCCTGCCACAGACCCATTTGGACAGGATCTCCTGCCCACCCCAAACTTAGGAGAGGCACAAGGCAAGGCAAATAGAAAAAGATCGGCCTTGTTCCCGCCTAGTTCTGCTGCTGGGTTTCCCTTTTCCCTAAGTGTAGGCTGCAAGAATATTGCAAATATTTAAAAAATAAAGACTTAGAAAAACAGTCCCCCCCAGGACAGGGCAGTAAGTCATGTTGGCTAATGGATTTTTCATCTTGCGCTTCCTGTCACAGGAGTCCCAACGTGCAGGGTTTTGTTGTAGGTTTTTTTTTGTTTTTTGTTTTTTTGGGTTTTTTTTTGTAATCTCATTGACCATCTGCAAGAGTTCTAGCTTCCAGTGAAGTTGAACTTACACACAGACCAAAAAAGTCTTAGCAGACAGACTGAAAAACTATTTGGTGATCTTCTAAAAGGATATGTCTCTTGACAAAAAGAAGGTTCTCATCAAGATCTTTTTATTGTATTTATTTTTTTTAAGTTACTTATTTTGAGAGAGAGAAGAGCATGAGCAGGGGAGGGGCAGAGAGAGAGGGAGAGAGAATCCCAAACAGGCTCTGCACTGTTAGCTGAGACCCTGATGTCAGGCTTGAACTCACAAACGGAGAGATCATGACCCAAGCTGAAACCAAGAGTCAGACGCTTAACTGACTGCCCCACACCAGATTCTTCTTAAACTATGGGTTGGTTGCCTGATGCTTTAGGAACAGTGTTCAACATGTAGAGATTCAGCTAGCATAGGACTTCAGAAGCAGCGTAAAACAGGGATCCTGTGCTGAGAATGAATTCACACACCTTGCTGAATCTCAAGGAGCTGGGAATGATGTCCTCCAGGGGCCTGGGATTGATCGTCCCCTCCGAGTGATCCAAGTGTGCAAGGCGGTGGACAGGCTGGGTAGCGTGAGGTTGAACTTGCCCACAGAACCTGGATTTGCTAAAACCGGGGTCTTCCCTTGAAGCGAAAACTACTTTGAGGGCAAATAAAAGCACGGCTGGCTTGTGCATGACAGAGTCGGCTTGGGGAAGTTTCTCTCCCGAGAGCGCACAGATTGGAAAGCTGCTTGAGTTACAGGGACTCCAGGTCAGAATTCTGAACTGGGTTAGCATCTGCCATCCCCCCAACATTGTTTGCAGATACTGTGTGTGATGTGGGCGGTTTCTTCTGGAGAAGGGGTTCAGAGCTTTGTCATTTTCTCAAAGGGATCCTTGATGCAAGAGAACGTCTGCTTTGGATCCATCCTGAGGTGGCAGGTTCTTGTGAGGCTCTGAGAGGCCCCCACCTTCTCGATCTCACTGTCTGGGGAAGTGGCCTCTTCAGCGGGTCCCTGGGCCAGGGGCATCACTAATGTCTGCTGTCTGTATTCTCTTCCAGGAGGATGAAGAGGGTTATAACGATGGGGAAGTAGACGACGAGGAAGACGAAGAAGACGTTGGTGGTATGGCAGCCTTTTTACTCTCAGCTAGCCCGGCCCCCTCGGTCGGCAGCGGACCGCACAGGCCCTGGGGACCTGCCCGAGGGTAGAACACACCCATCCGAGGCCCCCGTGCCTCCCTGGCTTGCAGATCTGCCCCCTCAGATCTGCCAGGGATGGCCCAGCTTCCCAGACGTATGGTCCCCTGGTTTCCCAGCAGGTGGGTCGAGTGAGACGCAGGCTCAGTGTTTTAACCTAAACGCCTTTTCCTTCCTCTTCCAGAAGAAGAAAGGGGTCAGAAGCGAAAACGAGAACCTGAAGATGAGGGAGAAGACGATGACTAAGTGGAATAACCTATTTTGAAAAATTCCTATTGTGATTTGACTGTTTTTACCCATACCCCCCCCCCCGAAATCCCGCCCCCCGAAACTTATTTTTTTCTGATTGTAACGTTGCTGTGGGAACGAGAGGGGAAACGTGTACTGGGGGTTGTGGGGGGAGGGAGGGCGGGAGGGGGTGGAATAAAATACTATTTTTACTGCCACTCTTTATTTTTTTCCCCTACTTTTTCTTTGTGTCTGGTTTTGTCCCTGTAAATGCGATAGCTAAGGTACACACCAAGTGAGCATTTGTTTCTTACTCTCAAAGAGGATGGTTTGGAGGGCTCTTCTGTCTCCTGGTACTTCCGGAGTCTCTGGAGTCAGTTGGAAGGTCGTGGCTGGCCTCCGTTTGGTTTCTCGAAGCCCAGAAGGCGCTGAGCACCAGCCACGTCTTACCTCTTGTGCTTGTTCCCGTGATTTCTGCATTTCTTGGGCCTGCTAGAGGCATCCAACGCCCTGGTTTGTAAATAGCAACCTAAAGGCGTATTTTGGCACTGGTTGGGGGACATTCCCCGTCTCTCGTTCCTTTCCCTCTTCACAGATGGTGGTGGGCTTTGCTCTGTGAAGAAGACTGTGGCGTCACTCTTCAGAGCTATGAGCCAGAGAGCCGAAAACAGCAGGCTTATGGGTTATGAGTAGAACGGATTCGGTCATGACAATTAAAAGAGAAGAAGCAAACCCTCAAACTTCAACCTCTTTAAAATAAGATTAAGGAAACACAAAACTGTCCTATCTTGTTCTGTAAAATACTCGAACGCCTTGTTTTACAAAAATGACCAGAGAATTCTTCCACGTGTCCTTCTGTGCTTAGACCGTTTTTACAAACCTAGGCACGGGAGGCAGTGCTGCATGTCGGCTGGGTTTTTTTTTCATACACCCGAGCACGGATAAACTAACGCAAAATTGTATTTTCTTACCTAGTGGAAATCTGAAATGACTGCAAATTCCTAGTGAGTGTACAGGTTTGCTTTCGTGTCCCCCTTCTGGATTGCTTTAGAAGTGACGTGTTCTTTCCTAGCCCGCGTTTCATCTGTACAAAAGAACATCTGCACCGGTTTTTCTCCTCTCCCTCAGAAGAGCCAAACTTTGAGTTTTATGTCTGTTTGTCATTGATAAATTTCAATAAATCTTTTTATACAATTTTTTTGGGGATGGCTTCTTTGAGTCCAGCAGGCCATTGATCTTTCTAAGATGCATTCCAGATAACCTGCTAGCTGATGCAGGGAAGCGTTAGCATTGGTTACCTGATTAAAATAGCTTCTTTACAGAGTATGCAACCTGGTGCCAAGTTTGGAGGCTTGGGGTTCTCAAAGCCAGGCTCAGTGGTGTGCGGTCTTCATTAAAAGCTTCGTCTTCAGAGTAAAAACCCAAAAGATGTAAAGCTAGAAAAAGAGTTCCTCGAACACCGAGACAGTCACCCAAAAGTGAGGCCAACTTTGGGACCTTATTTTGAGTTCTCTTTCGTGGTTCTGTTGGAAAGAATACTCACCTGAAGCCCCCAGGGATGGATAAAACAAATTTGTTCCTTCTTTCCTTAACCACCGTTAACGGTAATTTCTCTAACCTCTGAAGAGTTCAAAAGCATGGATCTTAAATGGCTATGTAGTAGTCCATTAACTATTCTGACCCGCTTGATTCTCAGTCTAACCACATGGTTAGAGGTTTGAGTTGTTTCTCACTTCCCCCTGCAGCGGTTCTGTTCTACTTTTTGTGGATTTCTCCGCACAGAGCCTTAGAAGCAGGGTCGTTGAACCAAAAGTTGGACATTTCTAAGGCTCCCGTGCAAGGTTCTGTGTTTTCCAGGAGGATCACGCCATGGTAGAATACTGTGGTAGTTAATGCGTATGCACGTTATGTTCATTCTCTGCCTTACGTCTTTGAACCCTGAGTTCTAGCAAGGCCTGGTTCTGCGTGGTTCCAGCAGAATGAGGTGCTTCTTGGGGAGAGACTGACCCACCCTGTCTCTGGGCGGTGCCCAGACACCTGCTGTCCTCTTCTTTGGCAAAGACATCCTCCAGCCCCAGGTGGAAGGCGGGGAAGATGACCTCCCAGAGGCCAGGGCCCATGCCAAGCAACGGGGTGGTGAAGATCAACTGGTGGGCGTGCTCTGTGCCTCCCGGAGCCGGCCAAAGAACATGGGGAGGGGGTGAAGTTGACAGCGTCTCCGACCTGGCCCTGGGTGTTCTGACCCTGACTGCCTCCTTGGGGGCTTTAGAGACCAGCTGACTCATGTAGATAATGGACATACATGCTATAAAATGTAAGGTGAAATGCATAGTGAGGACTGGGTTAGTGTTGATGGGATTAAGGGAAGAGCAGACTATCTGTAGCAATCATACCAAGTATTTACATCAACCCTTAAGGAAAGGTCTTGCCGTGCCCATTTTACAGATGAGGAAAACTGAGGTCAAGTGATGTGGAGCTAAGAAGAGGTGGAGCCAGGATGAAACCCAGGTCTGTTTGAACTATTTCCATTTCACTGAAGTTAGTCAAGAATGACAAGGAGGAAGAGGAAGTTCAGCCCAAGGGGCGGGTGGGGGGTGGGGAGGCGCTAAAAGCCTATTTATCGAACTCGCTGTGTGCCAGGTACCACACGCTGTATGTGCGTCCTCTCCATCTTACCGAATCCTCACAGCTGCCTTAGGTAAGTGCCGTTATCCCTGTTCTACAGGCGGTTTAGTGACTGGCCCAAGGTCATGCAGGCAGGAAGGAGCAGCGCCAGTAATAAACCAGGGGTGTGTGGTTCCAGAGCCAGCCCTCTTCCCTTCCACCAGAATCCCTGCAGCCACCTCCTCCTTGCCCGTCACGGTGCCCCCAGGACAGAGGTTTCCCCGCTGAGTGCCAGCAAATGCACAGGATGGACCCTTGAGAGGGAAGGGCCCTTAGAAATCACCCAGTCCTCAACCATCCCATTTGACCAAAAAGGAGACCAAAATCAGGGAGGGTGAGTGATGTGCCCAAGGTCATGCAGCAAGGCGGTGGGAGAGCCCGGCGTGGAAGGCAGGACCCCCTTCCCTGGGCTGCTTCTCAGACATCCGCAGCTGCACTGTGGTTGCGGGGAGCCCAGCTGCTGTGGGCTTCCAGAAGTGGAAGATACACAGTGTAGTGCCTTACAGGAAGAACACCGCTAAGCCCTGGGCGGGCAGGACGGAGCGAGTGATGTGGAGCTCCGCTGGGGGCTCCATTGGCTTTGGAGTGTGTCCTGTGTTTTTAAATGTTCCCCATAGTGTCTGACATTGGTCATCCCTGGAATCGGTGTGTGTTTCCCGACGCAGAACCAGTGCCTGGAAAGAGCGTAATGATGATGCTTCTAGATTAGGAGCTACTCTGTGTCATGCGCTTTATATCCATGGCCTCCCTTAATCCTCGTACAGATTTCACTGACGAAATCAAAGTTCAAAGAGAAGACAACTAGCCTGGCTAGTAAGTGGCGGTTAAGCCTCAAGCCTCCGTCCTGACGCTGGAAGACTCGTTCTTATCCACTGTGTTAAAAGGGCCAGGCGGCTGAGGGAAGGGGGCGGTGAGCAATTCCGTTTTTCTCGTTTGCTGACTTGCAAAGGCTGTTTTTATCCTTGTTCAGAAACTCATTGTTCATGGTTGGAAGGATTCCCACAGTGGGTCCCTAATAAGCAGCTTTGCACAATGGTGGCCCTGAGTCCCTGGACCAGCCCTTAGACAGGCCCCTGTGGCAGGCTGGGCCCAGGGGTGAGTGAGCAGGACCGAGGAGAGGCGGTTGGACGCAGGAGGGCAGGTCAGGCCGAATCAGGCAGGCCATGCGCACGCCAGCAGGGGAGAGACGAGAAAGAGTCCAACCTGATGGCCGACTGTGACTCAAGAAGCCGATGCAGGGGACATCCGTGGAGTTGGTCTGACAACAACACTACAGGGACCACCAGCAGGACTCGTGTGGATACGGACCTGGAGTTCAGGTAGGGCTACCCGCTCTGGTTCCGGGGATGACCCAGTCCTGGCCAATCAGTGTATTCTGAACTTAGACCATGTTGAGTGGTACAGGGAAGAGCCTGGAACCCAAACTGGTTAAATGAGGCTGGGCCCCTGGAATTTGGAAAATGAGCAACTTCCTGTTGGGGGGCTGGTTGGGGCTGGGAGGTCGGAGGCCCGGGAGTTGTGGAGGCACATCCCTTGGACAGAGCCTCTGGATCATTCTGCGTCAGCCTGGGAGAGTCCAGACGACTATGAGGGAGTGAAGACACGCAACATATATTTAGAACTTGTTGTCTGCTGGACGTCGTACGTTATTTTGCTTGTTTCCCATCAGGTAGTTGTTATTACCCCCATTTCCAAGATTGAGCACATTCAAGTGCTCCATAAATACTAGCCGCTTAGTGGCAGACAACAATAAATGCCTTAAAGAAATCAACCTGATGTTTCCCAAATTTCCCTGATAAGAATCCCTGGGGCTTGTCAGCGGTCCAGACCTCACCCCCTGGAAATTCTGGTTCAGTAGCTCTGGATGGAGGCCGGGAATCTGTGTGTTAACAAGTACCCAGAGGATTCTCATCCCTGGGGACTCAGTACCCACGGTGGCCTCCTGAAGAAGGTATGGCCATGCTCATTTAAAGTTGAGAAAGGGAAGCTCCAGGGAGGTTAAGTAACCCACCCAAGCTAACACAGGCAAGTGACAGAGCTGGGATCGGAACCTGGGTGTCTGTGGCTTTCACACTTGCTGCAGAAAGAGGATGATCCTACCTACTGTGTACCTCATTGGTTGCTAGGCGATGGGAAAGTGGAAAGCAAATCTGTTGTTAATAAGGGAAGAGGAGGGGCGCCTGGTTGGCTCAGTCAGAAGAGCATGCGACCCTTGAGGTTGCGGGTTGTGAGTTCGAGCCCCATGTTGGGTGTAGAGATTACTTTAAAAAATAAATAAATGAACTTTAAGAAGAAAGAGGGTGGGGGGGGGGGTGCCTGGGTGGCTCAGTCAGTTAAGCATCTGACTTCGACTCAGGTCATGATGTCACAGTTCGTGTGTTCGAGCCCCACATCGGGCTCTCTAGTGTCTGCACAGAGCCTGCTTCAGATCCTGTGTCTGTCCCTACCCTCCTCGTTCTTGCTCTCTCTCTCTCTCTCTCTCTCTCAAAAATAAATAAACCATTTAAAAAAAATAATAGATAAAATAATAAAAAAATTTTTAAAGGAGAGAGGAGAGAGAGTGAGAGGCCAGTTTTATGAAAAAAGAGGCCCAAGCAACCCATATATTTTCTATAAGAAGTGGAAAACAAAGTCCTAAAAACCACTTGGTAATTAATAATCTACATGGAAGACTTTTATCCCCCACATTCTTTAAAAATTTACCTACAATAGGGGCGCCTGGGTGGCTCAGTCGGTTAAGTGTCCGACATCAGCTCAGGTCACGATCTCACGGTCTGTGAGTTCGAGCCCCGCGTCGGGCTCCGTGCTGACAGCTCAGAGCTTGGAGCCTGCTTTGGATTCTGGTCTCCCTCTCTCTCTCTGCCCTTCCCCTGCTCATGTTCTGTCTCTCTCTGTCTCAAAAATAAATAAAAACATTAAAAAAAAAATTAAATTTACACAAATAAAATTTACTCTCTGTATCAACAGCCACAGTCAGGATACAGTTCTTGAAAGGTCTTAGTTGTAAACAGAACTGAATTTGTACTCTTGGAGTATCCTAAATCTTGCTGCCCGCCTCCTGAGGTGTTCTGAGTCTTGGCCAGGGCTCAGGGAGTCAGGAGGCCTGGATTCCCATCCTAGCTCTGCTCGGAGACGAACTGGCTGGGTGATTGCAGACACCTTGGCTTTATGACATTACATCTGAAGCCTCAGGCCCCCCAGGCAGGCCTAGGTTGAACAGGAAGTTTGGTAAAGGCAGTCCCTGCCCAAGGGACTTGGCAGTCCCTGCCAAGAGGAAGGGCCCAATGTGGCAGAAACAGCCTTCTCTGCAGAGGCCGGTGCACTTCTGAGGTCTCACCGTGTAGACAGATAGCCGGGTCTATCCACACCCGCAGTTGCCTGGGTCACCCAGCTGACCCAGTACGAAAGGAGAGCTAAAACCGACCCGTCTCGGGGCCCACGGATTCTCACAGCACAATTGCCTTTGAGGTAGGTGGTCTTTCCTCCTCCCAGAAGAAACTGAGGCTCAGAGACATTATGGAGCTTGCTCCGGACCACACAGCCAGGAAGGCACAAGCAGGCGTGAGAACCCATAGCTTCCGGGCCTGAAGGACGGAGGTATTTCCTCAGTTCTCAGTCCTCTGCAGTCTACAACGATCTGCAGCAAAGACTCATCTCCAAGTCTTGGTTTGACTAATTTCACACCTTTTCTCAGGAATTCAGTTCTCAGGCCCAGTACGGTCCTCCCACTCAGCTCTGCGGTTCTCCAGACTCCTAAGTCTGTGATGAAACCAGGCTCTCCATAGTCCCTGGGAGCAGACGTCTGCCACAGAAATGACTTGTACCTCAGGAGCAAGGAGATCTCTACCTCTGGAGAGAGGGAGGACACCGGCTGTCTTGAAGGAGCAACAGCAGTTCCTTCCCATGCTTGAAGACGTCGGAAGAGGCAGCACAGCTGGGGGCACCATCCTGGGCTAGAGCCCAGAGGCCCTGTGACCTGGGACAGGCCACCTCTCCGCGGCGTCTGCATCCCAGAAGCCTCCCGAGGCACGGAGCATGTTTGCATGTTGACAGGAATGACCCCGTAGAGAAGGAGGCGTGCGTGATGTACACGAAATGGGGAGCATCTTGGGGAAAATCAGAGGCAGGGGATCCTCTTTAGGCTTTGGCAGAGGGAGAAAAAAAAAAAACCCCACTTCATCCTTTGTAGCAGGAGAGAAGGGACTGCAAGGCTGTAGATACAGGAAGGTGGGTAGATTTGGTGGAGGGAAGGTGGCAGGGTTCCCGGCTGCTTTTGAAGGAAATAGGAGGCACGGTGGTCAGGGGAGTTTCGGGGCGGAGGGGGCAGATTGGGAGCGAGGGTTTGAAGAGAGACCAGAAGGCGTGAGACAGTTGTGGTTGTTCAGGACGGGGGGACCACCCCTGGGAAGCCTGGGAGGGGCCAGTGCCCATTTACCTGCGACTGGGAACCACAACTTTAAACGGGGGACCAGTCAACATGGCCCAGCTGCTTGAGTATGGGCGTCGGTGGGGCAGAGAGTTGGATTTAACTAGCTGGATGAGGGGCGCCCGGGTGGCCCAGTCCATAAAGCACCCAACTCTTGGTTTCGGCTCAGGTCATGATCTCGGTTTCAGGAGTTCGAGCCCCGCATCGGGGCTTGGGATCCTCTCTCCCCCTCTCTCTGCCCCTCCTCCATTCACCGTCTCTCTCAAAAATAAATAAATAAACTCTGTAAAAAAATTGTTTAACTAGCTGGATGATTCTTTTTTTTTTTTTTTTCAACGTTTATTTATTTTTGGGACAGAGAGAGACAGAGCATGAACGGGCAAGGAGCAGAGAGAGAGGGAGACACAGAATCGGAAACAGGCTCCAGGCTCTGAGCCATCAGCCCAGAGCCCGATGCGGGGCTTGAACTCACGGACCGTGAGATCGTGACCTGGTTGAAGTCGGACGCTTAACCGACTGCGCCACCCAGGCGCCCCTAGCTGGATGATTCTAACGCATAAGGCGTGGGGCAAGGGAGACGGGGTGTCTACGAGATTGTAAGGGCAGACCAGGAATCCCGAGTCGGCTCAGGAGGGAAGTGAGTCATGACTGATGGGGAGAAGGTGCGAGAAGGTGAACTACCAGAGTGGAAGGGCTGTTGGGCCGGGACCACCAAGGCGTGTGAGCTGCTGCGGGAGGAGGCAGCCCTCAGGGACTGGAGCTATCCCACGGGGCGTACTTACTGTCGAGAAGGTCAAGGACAGGGCCGTGGAGGTGGGTGTCCGAGCGGGACGCCAGAGCAGATCTGCACTGGAGGTGAGGAGGCCGCAGAGCCGAGATGTCGAGGCATTGGACGGTTCATCCACAGCATCATTGAAGTTGCTGAGCATGATGACAGGAATCACAACAGGAGAAGAGATGATGGACCACCTCGCCAAAGAGGAGGCAGAAAACAGCAACAGAGAGGCATTCACGGCTTTTTAAAGGAAGAAGAAGGAGACATGGAGGCAGTGATAGGGAACAGGAAAAAGTCTCCGGTTCCAGGCTTCAGGACTGCAGCGGAGGGGGGCCCTCAGGGTAGGACTAGGTTGGAGTTGGGACAAGGGAGGGGGGGGTCCGTCAGCTGCTTACGGATGGACCTCACGCGATTGCAGGTGTGACAAGTGGAAAGGGGGAAGAGTAACCCTTGTTCTCCCTGATACAACTTCCGTGGATCTTCACGTTGGCAGGGGCCGGGGGGGTTGGGGCAGGGAAAAGGATCAGGGCTTTTCGAATCGTGGCGCTTGTGGGCATCCACGGAGGAAGCTCGTGCAATCCGCTTGCCGTCGGACTCTGCGCTTGCTGGTTCCTCTCCACCAGCTGCCGACTCCCTGGGACCCCGCACTCCACACTCCCTGGTTCTAGCCACGCACAGGTCGTGGTCTCTGCCTGTGGGCTCAGGGCCACTCTCCCCTCCGGAGCCGTTCCGGCAAGAGCTCATGAGCGCGCATCCACTGGCCAGATGTCTAAGCCAGATCTTACACGCCGTGGGCCCAGCATCCCAAACTCCGTGGCTGGGATTCCAGCGGTAGGGAGGAAAGCGGGAAACATCACGCCAGCCCAGCCCTTCCGTGTCCTGGCCCCTGGAGGACTATATAACACACACGTTGTCACTCCCATATCATGGCAGCCCCCAGGGCCTCAGCCACTCAGTGCACTCCCCTGCTCTCCGCACATCACATCAGGCCTGCCCTTCCCCAGGCAAAAATGAGCCGCCCTAGCCGGTTAGTCACCAGCAGCGGGGGGCCTCCACTGTTGGGCAGGCTCTGGCCTGGACACCAACTCGTGCTTCCGTCATCCGGTCAAGGGGGCTCCAGCTTCCCACTGAGAAGCCCTATCAACTGTGCAGAAAGAGCCGCCTGGGCCCCCTTTCTCGGGAGAGGCTGTGGACAGGCTAAGCACCTGAAGCTTGGTGAAGGAATTGGTTTCTGCGTTTTGTGTCTCACGCTAACTGCGCCCCAGATCTTGTGCGGGCCCCTGTCACAACACCTGTCTTTGCCTGCTTCTTTGAATCCTATTCAGATTTTGGGAGTTCTCCGTGGCCGTGACTGGTCCCCGGAAGTCTCTTAGATCTCCATAATTTAGGTTCCTGGCTGCCCTTGACCTGACCACCTCCAGGCTGTGCCATTCAATTCCTTGCAAGGCAAAAGAGAGCAGAACTAGAGCCCTCGCAGCAAGAGCTCTTAAATAGGATAAACTCATGGGTCTGTTGATACTAGGGAGTCAGATTCTCCCCCACAGATCAATAGTTCATGAAATGGACCACCGTGTAGGAAATATTGAAAAAGCAAGTCATTGACCACCATGCCAGCCCTAGTGGGAGGAATTGGGTGAGACTACAGAGTTTAGGGAGGCTTGTCTTCTTCCTGATTTCAAGACTCAGCACAATCTGAATTTGAGCTGTCCCGTGAGATTTCATGGTGACAAATTAAATTTTGCCAAATTTGATCAGTAACCACGCAAACTGATAATTCTTTTCTTTTTTTAAGTTTCTTGCATTTATTTATTTTGAGAGAGAGACAGAGAGAGAAACAGAGAATGAGCGGGGTAGGGTCAGAGAGAGAGAGAGAGAGAGAATCCCAAGCAGGTTCCCGACTCAGGGCTCAAACCCACGAGCTGTGAGATCACGACCTGAGCCAAAATCAAGAGTTGAATGCTTAAGTGACTGAGCCACCCAGGCGCCCCTGAACTGAATATTCTTAAAACTGTCTCAGCATGCAAAAAGGCATATGACACTTTAAAATGGGTGATGTTTCCATTCTGGAAAACAGTATGGAGGTTCCTCAAAAAACTAAAAATAGAACTACGCTACGACCCAGCAATTGCACTACTAGGCATTTATCCAAGGGATACAGGTGTGCTGTTTCGAAGGGACACATGCACCCCCATGTTTATAGCAGCACTATCAACAATAGCCAAAGTATGGAAAGAGCCCAAATGTCCATCGATGGATGAATGGATAAAGAAGATGTGGTATATATATATACAATGGAGTATGACTCGGCAATCAAAAAGAATGAAATCTTGCCATTTGCAACTACGTGGATGGAACTGGAGGGTATTATGCTAACTGGAGGGAAATTAGTCAGAGAAAGACAGAAATCATATGACTTCACTCCTATGAGGACTTTAAGAAACAAAACAGATGAACATAAGGGAAGGGAAACAAAAATAATATAAAAACAGGGAGGGGGACAAAACAGAAGAGTCTTAAATATAGAGAACAGAGGGTTACTGAAGGGTTGGGGGAGGGGGGATGGGCTAAATGGGTAAGGGGCATTAAGGAATCTACTCCTGAAATCACTGTTTCACTATATGTAACTAATTTGGATGTAAATTTTAAAAAATTAAAAATAAAATTAAAAAAATTTTTTTTCAAAGTTCCCCAGATGACTGTTATTGTATCCCAGGTGAGAACCAGTCATTAGGTATTAATAAAACTGAAGTTATCTTTTCAAAATAAATAAATAAATAAAATAAAACGGGTGAGGTTTCCAGCTGTCTAGGAGGAAAAAAGGAGAAATGTTATGCAATTGTTATGCAATACTTATTGAAGAGAACAGAAAACAAATTAATATGCATACAAATAAGAACACTATGTAAAGTTTTTTGCCATATGAAAAAGAGAATATGCTGTGTAATTCAATAAGAACAAAAAAAAAAGATAAAAATGCGTAAAATAAAGATATTTGAACAGGCCATTTCTCAAAGGAAGATCCAAATAGCCAATAAGCACATGAAAAAGTACCCAACATCATTAGCTATCAGGGAAATGAGTTATCACTCACACCCACCAGAATGGCTAAAATGAGAAAGACTGACAACAACAAAAGGTGATGAGGATGTTGAACCACCAGACTCTGCTGTGGTTTTGGTGGGTGCATAAAATGGTACAGCCTCTTTGGAAAAAGTTCTGCAATTTCTTTAAATTTTACAGTTGTATACCTACCCTCTAATTCAGCAATTCCATGCCTGAATATTTACCCAACAGAAATGAAACATGCTCACAGGAAGACTTGTACAAGAATGCAAGGACAGCACAAGATGCTGTACAAGGGCCGTATCTTTGTTGCAATAGCCTCAGACTGGAAACAACTCAAACGTCCAACAGCCGGTGAATAAAGAAACAAATTGTAGGATGACCCAATAATGGAATACTCCCCACCAATAAAAAACAGATGAATGACTGACCAACGCAACAACTCAGAAGAATATCAAAACGGTTATGCCAAGCAAACCGAGCCAGACGCAAAAGAGTACAGACTGTATGATTCCACTTACATAAATTTTAATAACAAGCAAAACTAATCTACAGTGATAAAATCAAACACTGCTTTCCCTCTGGGGTATGCAACTGGGGATTGATTGGAAAGGGGCATCAGGAACTATCTGGGCTGAAAGGATTATTCTCTATCTTGATTAGAGTTTGCGTTTCAAATGTATGTACATTCATCAGAGTTCGTCAAACATAAGACTGGTGCATTTCACTGTGTGTAAATTTTACCTAAAAAAAGTAAGAACCATAAGTAAATATTGAACTTTAGCTAATGATATGCATGCTGACGTATTTAGAGGTGAAGGGCACTGATTTCTGGAACTTATTTTTAAATTCATAAAAAATAAGAAGGATTGATGGATATGTGATAAAATAAATATGGCCAAAATGTTAATTATAGAAGCTAGGTAGTAAATATATGACTGTCTGATGCACAATTTCTCCAAGTTTTCTGTATGTGGAAAAATTTCAGGATGGTAATAATGATGTGGAGATAGCATGCGAAACAAAGATAAAGAAAACATGCAAAACAAAGACATATTATTAGAATTAAGATTATGGGTGATTTTTTAATCACCGACAACATTAACTTTGTATTTTGTATTCACCTAAAATATTTTCACATAATTCTGTATTGCCAAAGTAAAAAAGAAAAGCTTATTATAGAAATTTTGGAATATGCAGAGTAAAAACAAAAATTCTTTTTTTTTTTTAGCAACGAAAATTTTAAATCTCTTATACCAAGGCCCATAGAAAATCACTTAACAACATAGTATATTTTATTACTAAACATATCTTGAACATTCCGGGTCATTAAATCTTGAAAATGTGTTTTTTAGATAGCATTCCATTCCATTGTATGTATGTACTATATATAAAATTGTTAATCATTCCCTATTGTTAAATGTTGGCTTGTTTCCAAGTTTTTCTATTGCAAACAAAGCTAGGGGGAATGTTACAGTACATACATCTTTGACCACATTTTGATTTTTCCTTAGGATGGATTTCTTGCAGCTGGGTACTAGGTCAAAAGTTAGGAACATTTTTTTACACTTAATACTAGCAAACTGCGTTCCAGAAGGGTTATATCAATTTACATCCCCCAAGTAGTATGTGAAAGCGCCCTTTTCCCCCTGGAGACTTAGTCACTTTTGAATATATTTTTTTAATTTCGTTGTGTTTTTGTGGGGTTTTGTTTGTTTGGGGTTTTTTTGTTGTTGTTTTCTTTTTTCTTTTTTTTTTTTCTTTTTTTTTTTGCCAAAATTTTGTAGGAAGCAGATTGCATCTTATTATAAATTTAATTTGTATTCCTTTGGATATTATTAAACATTTCCTTTCCCACATTTTTGTTAATGATTTGTATTTTTTCTCTGAATTAATCTGTTTGCATCCTTTCCCTATTGTTCTGGGGGGATTTTTATTATGTTTACATTGATGTATTAAAGTTTTTAAAAGGTATTGATTTAAAGCTTTTTATAAGGGGCGCCTGGGTGGCTCAGTCGGTTAAGTGTCAGACTTTGGCTCGGGTCATGATCTCGCAGTTCGTGAGTTCAAGCCCCGCGTTGGGCTCTGTGCTGACAGCTTGGAGCCTGTTTCAGATTGTGTCTCCCTCTCTCTCTCTGACCCTCCCCTGTTCATGCTCTGTCTCTCTCTGTCTCAAAAATAAATAAACATTAAAAAAATTTTTTTTAAATAAAGCTTTTTGTAAAATGAGTTTATTAATCCCATGCCTTATGTGCTTGCTACAGATATTTTTCCCAGTTTATTGAATATTTTTTAATTGAACTTCTTATTTTGAGATAATTGTAGATTCACATGTAACTGTAAAAAAATAATGCAGAGAAATTCTGCACACCCTTCACCCAGCTTCCCCTAATGGTAAGATCTTGCAGAATTGTAGCACAGTATCTTAGCATTGACAGTCAATCTACAGAGCATTTCCATTATCACAAAGATCCCTCTTGTTACCTTTTTAAAATTATTATTATTTAAATTCAAGTTAGATAACATACTGTGTAGTCTTAGTTTCAGGAATAGAACCCAGTGATTCATCTCTTACATATGACACCTAGTGCTTATCCCAACAAGTGCCCTCCTTAACTTTAAGCCCGTCACCAATTTAGCCCATCTGCCCCCAACCCACCCCCTCCAGCAACCCTCAGTTTGTTCTCTGCTTTTAAGCGTCTCTTATGGTTTGCCTCCCTCTCTGTTTTTTATCTTAATTTTCCTTCCCTTTCCCTATGTTCATCTGTTGAGTTTCTCAAATTCTCCATAAGAGCGAAATCATGTAACATCTGTCTTTCTCTGACTGACTTACTTCGCTTAGTATAATACACTCAAGTTCTATCCACATTGTTGCAAATGGCAAGATTTCATTCTTTTTCATGGCCAAGTAGTATATATATATATATATATATATATATATATATATATATATCTTCTTTATCCATTCATCAGTGGATGGACATCTTCTTTATCCATTCGTCAGTGGATGGACATTTGGGCTCTTTCCATAACTTGACTGTTGTTGATAGTACTGCTATAAACATTGGGGTGCATGTGCCCCTTTGAATCAGGATTTTTGTATCCGTTGAATAAATTCCTAGTAGTGCAATTGCTGGGTCATAGGGTAGTTCTATTTTGTATTTTTTATGGAACCTCTATCATATTACCTTTTTTATAGTGACACCTACTTCCCTCCTGCCCCTAATCCCTCCTTAACCCCTGGCAACCACTATTCTGTTCTACGTTTTTCTGATTTTGTCATTTGAGGAATGTTATATGAATGAAATTATACAATATGTAACCTTTTGGGATTGTTTCTTTTCACTCAACATAATTCTCCGGTGATCCATGTCAGTTGATGCCTGGATCCATAGCTTGTTCCTTTTTATCACTGAGTAGTGTTCCATGTTCGTTTAAGCCTTCCATTCTTTCTAAGACATCTGCTTTCTTTCCAGTTTCTGGTCATGAATAAAGCTGCTGTAAGCATTCTTGTATAGGTTTCTAACGAATGTAAGTCTTAATTTCTTTGGAGTAAATGCCTTGGAGTGCATGACTGGATTGTATGGTAGTCACATGTTTAGCTTTCAGAGAAACTGTCAAACTCTTTCACAGAGGCCTTAGCATTTTACAATACCACCAGGAATGTATAAATAATCTGGTGTCTCTTTATCCTTGCCAGCATTTGGTTTTGTCACTTTTTTAACAAGTAATTCCTACACCCAACGTGGGGCTCAAATTCACAACCCTGAGATCAAGAGTTGAATGCTTCACCAACTGAGCCAGCCAGGCACCCCGGTTTTGTCACAATTTTTTATTTTAGAAATTTTGATGGGTATGAAGCAATAACTCCTGGAGGATTTAATTTACATCCCCCTAATAATTAATGAAGTTAATCATCTTCTCATGTGCTTATTTGCCATCACTATATCCTATAATTAGGTTGCTTCTTTCTTTTGTTACTATTGAATTTTGAGAGTTCTTTATATGTACTAGTTACTAGTCTTTTGTTGAATATGTGGTTTACAAATATTTTCTTCCAGTTTCTATCTTGTCTTTTCATCCTCTTAACATGGTCTTTTGCAGAGCAAAATTTTAAATTTGATGAAGTGCAGTTCATGCTTTTATGGATAATGCTTTTGGTATCAAGACAAACAGCTCTTTGTTTAGTCTTAAATCTGGAAGATTTTCTCCTGTGTTTTTTCCAAGAGTTTCATGGTTTTACATTTTATTATTATTTTTTAAAGTTTTATTTATTTATTTTGCAAGAAACAGATTGAGAACGTGAGCAGGGGAGGGGCGGACGGAGAGGGAGAGAGGGAAAATCCTAAGAAGGCTAACCATGCTGTCAGCACTAAGCCCAACGCAGGGCTTGATCCCATGAATCGCGAGATCATGACCTGAGTCAAAATCAAGAGTCCGAGGCTCAACCGACTGAGCCACCTAGGTGCCCCTGAACATTTTACATTTAAGTCTAATCCTTTGTGTATCCAATCATTCCAGCACCATATTTTGAAAAGGCTATCTTTACTCCATTGAAATTGAGTAATCAATTTGCTTTTGCACGCTTGTCAAAAAACAGTTGGGCAGGGATGCCTGGGTGGTTCAGTTGGCTACGCGATCGACTCTTGATTTTGGCTCAGTTTGTGAGATTGAGCTCCATATTGGGCTCTATGCTGACATCACAGAGCCTGCTGGGGATTCTCTTTCTCTCCCTCCCTCTCTGCCACTCCCCCCGCCGTGCTCTCTCTCTCTTTCAAAATAAATAAACATTAGGGGCGCCTGGGTGGCGCAGTCGGTTAAGCGTCCGACTTCAGCCAGGTCACGATCTCGCGGTCTGTGAGTTCCAGCCCCGCGTCGGGCTCTGGGCTGATGGCTCAGAGCCTGGAGCCTGTTTCCGATTCTGTGTCTCCCTCTCTCTCTCTGCCCCTCCCCTGTTCATGCTCTGTCTCTCTCTGTCCCAAAAATAAATAAACGTTGAAAAAAAAATTAAAAAAAAAAAACAAAACATTAAAAAAATCAATTGGGGATATATGTGGATTGATCGATTGACTCATTCATCCATTCATTTATTTCTGGGTACTCCATTCTAATGATCTATGTGTTTATCCCTCCATCAGTCTTGATTACTATATAGCTATTTAATAAATCTTGAATTAGGTAGACAGATTCCTCCCACCATATTCTCCTTATTCAAAATTGTTTTAGCTATTCTAGTCCCTTTGCCTTTCCATATAAATTTTAGAAAAATCTTGTCTGTGTCTACAAAAAATTCTTTGTGGAATTTTGATAGAAATTACATTAAACATATATCAATTTAGAGATAAGTGACATCCTTACTATGTTTTCAGTATCCTAATCTGCTAACACAATCTGTCTTTCCATTTAGATATTCTTTGATTTCTTTCTCAGTGTTTTGTGGTTTTTAGCACACAAGTCCTGTACATTTGTTAGATTTATAGTTAAGTATTTTGGAGTTTTTTTTTAAAGAATTTTTAAATGGTATTTTAGTTTTAATTTCACTGTCTCCATGTTCGTTATTAGGATATAAGAACGCAATTGAAATTTCTTACGTTGGTTTTGTATCTTGCAACCTTTTGTTTAAGATTCGTTGGAGTTTTCTGTCTAAAAAGAAAGTTTTCTATGTGGGTAATCGTATCATCTGCAAATAGGAAGTTTCATTTCTTCCTTCTGATATTTATGCCTTTAATTTCTTTTCTTGACTTAATGCTCTGACTGGAAAGAACTTCCTGCACTATGTGGATAAGGGTGATGACAGTGAACATTCTTACTTTGTTCCTGAATTTTGGGAAAATGCATCCAGTCTTTCTCCAGTAATAATGCTACTGGAGGTTTTTAGTATCAAATTGAGGAAGTTTCTCTCTATTCCCTTTTTTCTGAGTGCCTTTACCAGGAATAGATGCTAAATTCTGCCAAATGCTTTTCCTACAATGATTGATAGGATTATGTGACTTTTATTCCCTTTAGACTGCTCATGTGGGTTACATTAATTGATTTAAAATGTAGGGGCGCCTGGGTGGCGCAGTCGGTTAAGCGTCCGACTTCAGCCAGGTCACGATCTCGCGGTCCGGGAGTTCGAGCCCCGCGTCAGGCTCTGGGCTGATGGCTCAGACCTGGAGCCTGTTTCCGATTCTGTGTCTCCCTCTCTCTGCCCCTCCCCCGTTCATGCTCTGTCTCTCTCTGTCCCAAAAATAAATAAACGTTGAAAAAAAAAATAAAATAAAATGTTGAACCAAAATTGCAGCCTAGGAAGAAACCCACCTTGTCATAGTGTATAATTCTTTGTATATAGTGCTGAATTCTATTTGCCAATATTTTGTTTAGGACTTTTGCATCTATATTTATGATGGATATTGGGTTCTGGTTTTCTGTACTATTTTTATTTGATTTTGGCATCAGGGTAATATTTCATAAAATAAATTTGTAAGTATTCTCTCCTATTTTCTAAATAACAGTATGTAGAATTGGTGTTAACTCTTTAAGCGTTTGGTGGAATTTTCCAGTGAAACCACCTGGGCCTGAAGTTTTCTTTTTTGGAATTCTTAAATTATGAATTCAATTTCTTTGTAGTTACAGAGCTACTCGATTTATCTATCCCACATTAGGTGAATTGTAGCAGCTTGTGTGTTTTGAGAAATTGACTTTTTTCATCTATGTTGTCAAATTCATGTATGTAGAGTTGTTCATAGTATCACCCTAGTTTCTTTTTTTTTTTTTTAATTTTTTTTTTCAACGTTTATTTATTTTTGGGACAGAAAGAGACAGAGCATGAACGGGGGAGGGGCAGAGAGAGAGGGAGACACAGAATCGGAAACAGGCTCCAGGCTCTGAGCCATCAGCCCAGAGCCCGATGCGGGGCTCGAACTCACGGACCGCGAGATCGTGACCTGGCTGAAGTCGGACGCTTAACCGACTGCGCCACCCAGGCGCCCCTCTTTTTTTTTTATTTTTTATTTTTATTTTTTTTTAAGTAGGCTCCACGCCCAATGTGGGGTTTGGACTCACAACCCTGAGATCAAGGCTTGCATGCTCTACCCACTGTGCCAGCCAGGCGCCAACAGTTGCTTTTTCATCTCCACAGAGTCTGTAGTACGATCCTCACTTTCGTTCCTGATATTGGGAATTCATGCGTTCTCCCATTTTTTTCTTCTTTTCTTTTCCCATCTTCCTAGTTTTGGCAGCTTTATTGATCTTTTCAAAGACCCAGCTCTTTGTTTCATTGATTTCCCATTGATTTTTTTTTAATTCCAGTGTTTTTCTGTTTTCAATTTTGTTGATTTCTCTACTTGTCTTTATCATGGTCTTCTCTTCTTGCTTTGCGTTTATTTTGCTCTTTTAATAGGTTCTTGAGGTAAGGGTGTAGATCTCTCACTTGGAATTTTACCTCTTCTCAAATGTACGCATTTAGTTCTAAAATTCCCCTTCAGTGCTGCTTTACCTGCATTCCACAAATTGCTGTTTTATTTTCTTTCTCTCTCTCTCTCTTTTTATTTATTTATTTTTATTTTTATTTTTTTAAATTTTTTTTTCAACGTTTTTTATTTATTTTTGGGACAGAGAGAGACAGAGCATGAACGGGGGAGGGGCAGAGAGAGAGGGAGACACAGAATCGGAAACAGGCTCCAGGCTCTGAGCCATCAGCCCAGAGCCCGACGCGGGGCTCGAACTCCCGGACCGCGAGATCGTGACCTGGCTGAAGTCGGACGCTTAACCGACTGCGCCACCCAGGCGCCCCTCTCTCTCTCTTTTTAAAATGCAGGCTCCACACCCAGCATGGAGCCCAAGGCAGGGCTTGAACTCAAGACTCTGAGACCAGACCTGAGCTAAGATCAAGAGTCAGGTGCTTAACCAACTGAACCACCCTGGTGTCTGATATATTTTATTTTGATTTGAATTCAGTTCAGTGTATGTTTTAAATTTCTTTTGCCCTCTCTTCTTGGACCCATGGGTTTTTATAGTAGTGTGTTATTTAGTTTCCAATTGTTTGAAAATTTCACTGGTAACTTTTTGTTATCTCGTTCGATTCCACTGTGTTCAAAGAACAAACTCAGAATGCCTTTAATTCTTAAATTTGTTGAGGCTTGTTTTATGGCCCAGTATGAGATCTATCCTGGGAGATCTTGGTATGTGTTCCATGAATGCTTGAAAAGAATGTCTGATCTGCCGTTGTTGGGTGGAATGTTCTAAAAATGTCAGTGAGGTCCCACTGGTTGTTGTGTTTTTCTCTATCCTTGTGGATTTTCTGTGTCATTCCATCAATCGTTGAGAAAGGGGTATTGACGTCTTCAACACCCAGTGTGAGCATGCCTGTTTCTCCACTAATTGTATCAGTTTCTGCTTTGTATATTTTGCAGCGTTACTGCGGGTGCACACGCGTTTAGGGTTTGCCATGCTTTCTTGGTAGATAGGTCCCATTATCATTATGATTTGTCCCGGGTAAAATTCTTAGCTCTCAACTCTACTTTATCTGATAATAACATAACCCCTCCTGCTTTGCCTTTTTTGTTTGTTTGTTTGGATTGATATTTGCATGAGAGCTATATTTTCTTTTTTAATTAAGTTTTTCATTTTAATTCCAGTGTAGCTAACATACACTGTTATATTAGTTCCAAGTGTACAATACAGTGATTCAACATTCCATACAACCCTCGCTGCTCATCATGACAAGTGCACTCCTTAATCTCCATCACCTACTTAACCCATCCCTCCACCCCCATCTCCCCTCTGGTAACCATCAGTGTGTTCTCTATAGTTAAGAGTCTGTTTCTTGGTTTATCTCTCTTCTTTCTCTCCCCTTTGCTCATTTGATTGTTTTCTAAATTCCAGACATGAGTGAAATCATATGGCGTATGTCTTTCTCTACCTGGCTTATTTCACTTAACATTATACTCTCTGGCTCCCTTCATGTTGTAGCAAATGGTAAGATTTTATATTTTTTTATGCTGAATAATATTTCATAGTATGGATATGTGTCACATCTTTATCCATTCATCAGTAGATGGACATGGGCTGCTTTCATAATTTAGCTAGTGTAAATAATGCTGATATAAGCATGTATCCCTTTTAATTAGTGTTTTTGTATTGGGGGGGGGGTAAATACCCAGTGGTGTAATTGGTGGATGGTAGGATAGTTCCATTTTTAACTTTCTGAGGAATTTCATACTGTTTTCCACAGTGGCTGTGCCAGCTTGCATTCCCACCAACGGTGTATGAGGTTTCCTACTTCCCAACATCCTCTCCAACACTTGTTTCTTGTGGTTTTGATTTCAGTCATTCTGACAGGTGTGAGGTGATATCTCATTTGTAATTTTGATTTGCATTTCCCTAATGATGAATGATGTTGAGCGGGCCATCTGTATCTTTTTTCCCCCTTTGGAGAAATGTCTGTTTGTGTATTCCGTCCATTTTGTAAAATGGATTTTTTTGGGGTCTTGAGTTTATAAGTTCTTCATATATTTTGGATTCTAACCCTTTATCAGATATATCCTTTGCAAATAGCATCTCCCTTTCAGTCAGTTGGCTTTTTGTTTTGTTGATTGTTTTGTTAGCTGTGCAGAAGCTTTTTATTTTGATGTAATCCCAAGAATTTTTTTTAAGTTAATTTATTTATTTTGAGAGAGGGAGAGAGAGAGAAAGCATGAGCAGAGGAGGGGCAAAGAGAGAGAGGGAGAGTCCGAATCCCAAGCAGGCTCTGCACTGTCAGCACAGACCCCGACTCAGGGCTCAAACCCGCAAACTGCAAGGTCGTGACCTGAGCTGAAATCAAGAGTCAGACACTTAACCGACTGAGCCACTCAGGCACCCCATGCAGCCCCAACAGTTTATTTTTGCTTTTGTTTTCCTTGCCCCGAGAGACATACCTTTAAAAAAAGTCACTATGTCCAATGTCAGCGAAATCACCGCCATGCTCTTTTCCGGTATTTTTAGGGCTTCAGGTCTCACATTTAGGTCATTCATCCATTCTGAATTTATCTTCGTGTGTGGTGTAAGAAAGTGGTCCAGTTTCGTTCTTCTGCAGGTTGCCGTTACAGGGGAGCTATATTTTCTAAAGAGCTTCTTTAGGGGCGCCTGGGTGGCACAGTAGGTTAAGCGTCCGACTTCAGCCAGGTCACGATCTCGCGGTCTGTGAGTTCGAGCCCCGCGTCGGGCTCTGGGCTGATGGCTCAGAGCCTGGAGCCTGTTTCCAGTTCTGTGTCTCCCTCTCTCTCTGCCCCTCCCCCGTTCATGCTCTGTCTCTCTCTGTCGCAAAAATAAATAAATGTTGAAAAAAAAATAAAAAAAAATAAAAAAAATAAAGAGCTTCTTTAAAATGGAAAATGGCTGATGAGAATTCTAATTAAATATTTTACACACTATAAAAACTATAGTGAACCCTTAGTTACCCGTCATGAAAAGAATCGCAAAGTGCAACGGCCGAGCAGCATTGCTGAATTCACTTATTTACTCTCTCGATGCCCTTCTGTGGGCAAACGAACTAATAAAAAAATAAACTCGAATCCTAGTAATTTTGATGTGGCTGATTTGAAGCTGGTTTATACCAATCCTTCCAGAACTTATGCCAAAGAACAGAACTAAAATCAAAAGCCCTCTAATTTCTGTTTTGAGGGAATTAATTCTCCCCGCCTCGAGAATTTTGCTGAATCCCCCAGGCCTCAAGGTAACAGACCATCTTAAATATAGAATTTTAATCTTATTTCCAAATGAGATTATACGTATAACCACAGAAACACAGCCACAAAACTGAAAGCAGATGTTAACCCAGAGCCTTTATTTATTTTTTTTAATTTTTTTCAACGTTTTTATTTATTTTTTGGGACAGACAGAGAGACAGAGCATGAACGGGGGAGGGGCAGAGAGAGAGGGAGACACAGAACCGGAAACAGGCTCCAGGCTATCAGCCCAGAGCCTGACGCAGGGCTCGAACTCCTGGACCGCGAGATCGTGACCTGGCTGAAGCTGGACGCTTAACCGACTGCACCACCCAGGCGCCCCAACCCAGAGCCTTTAAACTGTGGCCCATCACTGGAGCACGCTGCCAATCATGTGCTGTGAATTAATATTTTTATGAATTCTGTGAAGATCTTTCAAGTAGCACAAATATAGTACATTTTGGTTTTTCTTTTTTTTTATTTAAATTTTTTTTAACGTTTATTTATTTTTGAGACAGAGAGAGACAGAGCATGAATGGGGGAGGGTCAGAGAGAGGGAGACACAGAATCTGAAACAGGCTCCAGTCTCTGAGCTGTCAGCACAGAACCTGACGTGGGGCTTGAACTCACGGACCGCGAGATCATGACCTGAGCTGAAGCCGGCCGCTTAACCGACTGAGCCACCCAGGCGCCCCTCTTTTTTTTTTTTCTTAAATACTAAAGAGACTGACATAGAACATGTGTATATTTAAAATATGCCATAATTTTGTGGCCCCGTTTGGATGCTTCTTCATTTTATAACTTCACCGGGAATCCTAAAAAATGGCACTAGCTGAGGTCTCTTCTGATGACTTGGGCAATCTACAGTGAACCCTGAGTCCTTTGAGTACTAGGAATTGACCTAGGAATTGATCGAGGAGTACTGGGATCCTGTTAGCTAATTATTTAGGACTTTATCTAGAAAGAAACAGAACCCAGGTATTTTCCCCTTGTGCTGGAACAACACGTGGAAAGGTCAACACTCAAAGAATGGCTGCTTTCTCCCCCACCCCCTTGAAGCATCAAACTGCAGTGCGGAGTACCAACTCAAGTAAACCATTTAACAAAGCCAAAATGGATCTCATCATGTCCTTTGTGTAAGTCCTCGCAGGCGAGCTTCCAAAGCTAAACACAAATCAAAAGCACACATTGTATTATCTTTTCTAGGAAGCCAAAGCTTTTTAAGAATTCACTTTAAAGCTGATGCTACCACGGTGTCATCTAAATACAGGTGACCCAAGTCCCAGCCTTTCAGGGCAGGATTTGGGGGGGGGACCCAGATATTCAAGAGATTCAGATTCTCTGAATGATGATGGAGAAAAATGTCGGGAGAGCCACTGGCTCTATAAATTGAACATTACAGTGAGTTAAAAGGCTTCAAAAAATCAATGCACTACACAACTGATGCTTGTGCTATTCCACTGCTCACTCCCTGGAAGCAGCAGCAGTCGAAGAGAGCGGCGGAACTGTGCATGGGCGATGTGCCACCGTCCTTGTATTGGCACGGTCTGGCAGAGCCATACGTGTGGTGTTATGATGGGACTCAAGCCTTGACATCATGGTATTGTGATCAGGATGGATGGAGGTTTTCATCTGTCATCCATTGCTACTTTAAAACAATAAAACGGGGCACCTGAGTGGCCCAGTCAGTTGAGCGCCTGACTCTTGATTCCGGCTCAGGTCATGATCCCAGGGTCATGGGATCAAGCCCTGAGTCAGGCTCCGTGCTAGGCGTGGGGCTTGCTTAAGATTCTCTCTCTTTCCTTCTGCCCCTTTCTCCTACTTGCTCTCTCTTTCTAAAGTGAAAGAAAGAAAGAAGAAAGAAAGAAAGAAAGAATAATAAAGCCAGGGGCACCTGGTTGACTCAGTAGGTAGAGCATGTGACTCTTGATCTCAGGGTTGTGAGTTCAAGCCCCACACTGGGCATAGAGTCTACTTAAAACTAAACAAACAAACAAATAAATAAATAAAATAAAAACAATAGAACAAAATCCTTCTGAGCCTTAAAAGATAGATATTAAAGGAGTAAATGGATACAGAAGTCTTATTAACTGGATACTTAGGACTATTGCTCTCACACCACTGGTGTATTAATACACAGCATCATTAAATTGGCATTGTGTTTGGCTTAAACATGGAAGACACTCACATGAGTCAAAAATCAAATAACGCAAAGGTGTACAATAAAATGTTAGTTTCTCATCCCCTCCCCAGTTAGTTACTTAGTTCCTACCCACTACCTTACTGATACACTCGTGATTGTTTCTTTTATTCCTTCTAAGATGCCATTTTTCAAATATGATTGTATCATTATAACTCCACCATGTTTTTAAATTTTTTGTTTTATTTTAGAGAGAGAGAGAGAGAGAGAGAGAGAGAGAGATAGCACTAGCGAGGGAGAGGGACAGAGGGAGAGAGAATCTTAAGTAGGCTCCACACGCAGCGTGGAGCCCGATGTGGAACTCGATCCCACGACTGAGAGATCATGACCTGAGCCAAAGTCAAGAGTCAGACGCCCAACCAACTGAGCCGCCCAGGAACCCCACCCTCCCTCTTTTTATATAAAAGGCAACATAAAGGGTATGAAGAGAATAACCTCTGAAGCCAGACCCCGTTCTCCCACTATTTAGCTGGGTGGCTTTAAGCAAATTTCATAACTTCTCAGTGCCTCAGTTTCCTCTTCTGTATAATGAGGACAATAATAGCATCTGACTCATATGGTAATTGAGGATTAAGTGACCAAATACAGGTAGGAAGCATTTAGGGTAGGGGCCTGGCATGCAGTGAGCCCTCTATATGGGATATGTGCTGTTGTCATCCAAGGCAGGTGTCGGGAATCTATGGGCATGGGCCCTGGAGTGAGACTGTCCAAGGTCAAATCTCATTTCCTCACCTGTAAAATGTAGAAAAGAATGGTACTTCTCCCAGGGTTGTTGTGAGGTTGAAACAAACAGTGCCTTGCGCTTGGTAAGCCCTATTGTATTTCATCAAATCCAAGATGCCATGGATTGTAAGACATCATTATTTCATGGGCTAGGAAAGAAAAACCATTCCAATTAAATTATGACGTGCCTTTGACTGTAACACATCCTTATTTCAAAACTGTAACAAAGTGAAAAAAAATGCACATCCTAGAATTGATGAAATACAGGGTGCAAGTGTTAGCTATTACACTCTTGTATTCGCTTAAAAATACATCTTGGATATTGTTCTGTATTGGTACAAAGACAGCTTCTCTCTTTTTTGAAAAAAAAAATGGCTATATAGTAATCCATTGTGTGGATGAGCCATAAATTATTTAACCAGTCTCCTATTAGCTTCCAGTCTATTGCTGTTACAAACAATACCGCAAAGAATAACCTTGTCGACACGTCCTTTGGCAAGCCCGTTAGTGTATCTGTAGGATCAGTTCCTAGAATTGGCACTTGCTGGATTAGAGAGTACCGGGATTTGAAATTTTGGCAGGTGTTCTAAGCTCAGGTTTAGATTCCCAGGCTGCTTGGGGGCACCTGGGTGGCTCAGTCGGTTAAGCGTCCGACTTTGGCTCAGGTCATGATCTCACGGTTCGTGAGTTCGAGCCCCGTGTCGGGTTCTGTGCTGACGGCTCGGAGCCTGGAGCCTGCTTCAGGTTGTGTGTCTCCCTCTCTCTCTGCCTCTCCCGACTCTCTGTCTCTCTCAAAAATAAACATTAAAACACTTTTTGAAGTCATGGAAAAATATTTGAGAAGCCTGGCGTTCCCATAGTGAATTAGTTAATATCATGATAAACCCACACTGTAGGAGACAATGTGACCATGATAATGAATGAAGTAAACCTTTATATAACAACCTCAACATATGTCCATAATGTGTTGTCTTGTCAAAAAGAATGAAAAGGGAAGCTTCTGGGCAGTTGTCATAGCATGAGGACATTTTGATATGTGTGAGTATGTGACTTATCAATCAATGACAGATAGATGGATAGATATTACAAGGTCTGCAAGGGTAATTAAACAATTAAGGATATTTACCCCAAATGCCCCTAGGTGTGAAAGAGTGGTAGGGAAGGGGACTTCATTTTGTATACTTCCAAATTATTTGAGTCTTTTTCATGATGTGTGTGTTCTTGTACGATTTTAGGAAGGCATTTAATTCTAGATACCTGACATTTTATTTCATACCTGCACCAACATCATCAGAAACACCCAAAGCGACTGGATGTGAAAGGGCATTATGGCCCCCATGAGTGAAAAAAAGAACCAACTCAGATTAAGAGATAAACAGCGCTGGTCTGTACTACCATAGTCGTTGACAATAATTCAGCATGACTGCCTGCTAAAGTCACTTATTAAATAGTAACGTTCTTTCTAAAAAATTTTTTTAATGTTTATTTATTTTTGAGAGACAGAGAGAGACAGCATGAGTGGGGGAGGGGCAGAGAGAGAAGAAGACACAGAATCCGAAGCAGGCTCCAGGCTCCGAGCCGTCAGCACAGAGCCCGACGCAGGGCTCAAACTCACGAGCTGTGAGATCATGACCTGAGCTGAAGTCAGATGCTTAACCGACTGAGCCACCCAGGCGCCCCTAAATACTAATGTTCTTTAAATGATTCACATGCAGTTTAGGGGTGCCTGGGTGGTTCAGTTGGTTAAGCTTCCCACTCTTGATCTTAGCTCAGGTCATGATCTCAGTTCATGAGGCCCAGCCCCCATGTTGGGCTCTGCGCTGAGACGTGGGATTCTCCCTCTCCCTCTCTCTCTGCCCCTCCCTCACTCGCACTCTCAAAAAACCCCACTTTAATTTTTAAAAAGTATGCCTCAGGGTGCCTGGCTGGCTCGATCAGTTGAGAGTCCGACTCTTGATTTTGGCTCAGGTCATGATCCCAGCGTCATGGGATCAAGCCCTGCATCAGGCTCTGCATTGAGCATGGAGCCTGCTTAAGATTTTCTCTCTCTCTCTCTGTCTCTGTCTCTCTCTCTCCCTCTCCCCTGCTCACTCTCTATCTCTAAAACAATTTTTTAATTAAAAAATTTAAAAAGTATGTATCCATCTGTAAAAAAAAAAATGTTTTTTTAAACTCTATTAGAATTATTTCCTCCATTTCAAAGCTTTTGCTCCCTAGAATCTTCCTAAGCTGATTTGAATCTCTACCTACCGATTAAAGTGAAATTTAAGGTATTTTTCACAAGGATGTGCAAGGTGTCTATGAACAATCCTTTTATTTTAATTTCATTATTACTATTTTTTTTTATTTTTGAGAGAGAGCACTTGTGCTGGGGAAGAGGGGCAGAGAGAGAGAGAGAGAGAGAGAATCCCCCAAACAGCCTCCACATTCATCATGGAGCCTGACACTGGGGCCCCATCCCATGACCCTGAGATCATGACCTGAGCCAACATCAAGAGTTGGATGTTCAACCAACTGGAGCCATCCAGGCATCCCTACGAATGATCCTTTTGAAGGGAATCCCTTATTTGATGGGTGCAGTCCAGGCTGAATGGTGGAGTCGGCCTGGGAGCTCACTTGGTGACGAGGAGTCATTGCCGATGTCAAGAGAGCAAGGTGCATCTGCCTAGGAGGGAGGTAGTCTGGCTCCTAGGCAGCCCAGCCCGTGAAGGGGCCTCGCCTTGCCCCTCAGCACCTCCCTGAGGTTGGTGCATGGTCAACCCAGGCTTCTGGGAAGAGAGCTGGGCTCTCATGTTTTCCAGGAAGGAGAGTCACCAAAAAAATGATGGTTTGCTCTTTAGAGAAAGATGATTTGAGACGGTGTAAAGGGAATTTTTAAGGAATCTCTTCTCTGCCAGCAACGTTGAGAAGGAAGAACTAAAGTTTCATCTTCTCATAAAGAAGTGTGCTCTGAGGTCTCAGCGGGAAGCATGTTTCGGTACACCTGACCTTCCAACCTTGTTCTGGAGCCTCAGGCTTCGGAGGAAACACCCTGTAGGGGATCCTAATTGTGCAGGCCTCTTCTCCTTTCTATCACGTTTTTTATACTTCTTGGGGGCATCCAGCTTGCCTTCTTCCTTTACTTTAGCTCTTTTTTTCTCTCTCTCATTCCTCTTCTGAGTTTTCTGGAGTATTTGGAAATTTGTTTTTCAGGAGAAAAAGTTTCTGCTTCCTCCTTTCCTGTTGATCTTAAAAGGTGACGTTTGCTGTCTCTTGGGGACCCTGTTTTACTGCCCCGTAGCTCACTTTCCTGTTTATTATTCTGCCCTGCTATCCTGCAGGTGACTGGAAGGGGTTTCTTGAATAGATATGGTCCCTGAACATATAAACTCCCTCTGCATCCAGAAACTGGAGGAATCTACAGTCTCTGGCCATGGTCCGGGTCCCTACACTGGAAGTCACACCCAGGGCTTTATAGCAAAAATGGACAGAATTTTCCATCTTTGAGCTCCTTCCCTTCACTGCTTATCCTCACTGGTGGGTACGTGGTGTTTGTACTGCTTTTCCTTTTTCCTCTCCTTTTCTTTATTTCCTTACTTAACTAAAACGTTTCACAGAAGTACTTAAAATGTCTATTCTCTTCGGCCGTTCTTCCCTCACGATGACATAGAGCAAATACGCAGCCTACGAGAAGCCTGCTTCCTGGTCCTGCGTCATGTCTTGAATGTTCTTGTCGATGGAGCATCCCTTCCGGGGGGGGGGGGGGTGGGGGGGGAGCAACGGGCAGGCACATCCAGCACTGTCTTCTCCTTCCTCCATAGCCTCTGCATCTCCTGCAAAGCTTTGGCCTCTCACCCTGAGCCCTTTGCTTTGGAAGATCCCTACACAGAGTCTCAGCAGAGATGTCTGCCTCCCACGCTGTCAGCTGGAACTAAAACACCACTTCCGGAATTGCCACTTTATGTGCAATATGTAACTTCCGGGATTGCATCACTTCCTGGAGTCCAGCATCTCACTGGGCCCTGGGACCAACAACTTCCCTATTTGATTCTGTCCTCGTCACCTACAGGTTGCCTGGAAGTCACCTCATGACTTCGAGTCATGATTAGGGTGTTAAGTGTTCTTATCATAAACAAAGAAACAAACAAAAGGATGTGAAGAAACTTTGAGGGGCGATAGATACGTCTGCTGTCTTGTTTGTGGTAAATGTAGCATGAGTGTACGTGTCTAAACTCATAAAATTGTACATATTAAATATGTGTAATTCTTTGACATCAATTACGCCTCAGTAGAACTGTTTTAAAATAAATAAAACCCCGTGTTTTCTAATATTCTGCAAGCAGACCTGCCCAGTCTCTGCCCTAGAGGGACAAATATAAGTGACTTTATTTATTTGCCAAGATATCATTCTTTCTAGGTTTTTTTTTTTTTTTTGGCATTTTTCAACCAACCTCTCTCTTTTGAATATTGTATGTGTGTGTCTGCATACGTACTCAATGTGCCAAATAAATAATCCCTATATTTTATCAGTGCTTTCTTATTACTTGAAAAAAAATTTTTTTTACTGTCTTATAGTTCAGTGCTCTGTCCTCCACACGGTAGTTGCCTTCTGGGATAGAGGAAGGAGCCATGGTTTATCACTGATGTATTGGATGGCTGTGAAACCTTCTCCACTTGTTCAAGTCCTAGCCTACCTCTTTCTTGACCACCTCAAGCTATACCGATCTCCTAAATTCCTACAATTTGAATGAATTCCATTCATTCATTCTGAACTCCATATAGTTATTAAGTATCTATGACACTCTAGGGACTACAGCAGGTGCTGGATTTGATGGGGAGCAAGACAGACATGGTTCACCCATCAGTGAGTTACGGAGCAACCTTCGCTTTTGGAGAAGACAATTATATAAGTAACAGCTGTGAAGTGATGAGTGTCAAGAAGGGGAAGTCAAAGATGCTATGAAGGAGCAGGGTGTAGGTGTTAATGTGTGACAGTGATGGGAAGGACCTCTCTTGGCAGGTGGCATAGAAGCCAAGACATGGGACACGTGGGTGGTTCAGTCAGATTTCAGCTCAGGTCATGATCCCAGGGTTGTGGGATCAAGACTAGAGTCGGGCTCCATGATGAGCGTGGAGACTGCTTAAGATTTTCTCTCTCCCTCTGCCCCTCTATCCCATTTGCTATCTCTCAAATAAAAATAAATAAATTAAATTAAAAAAATAAATTAAAAAAAGAAGCCAAGACATGAAGGATGAAATGAAATTAACCAGACCACGAGGGTGGGCAGGAGTGGTGCAAGCAGAGGGGATGATGTGTACAAAGGCTGAGAGGCAGACTGCCTGGAAACACAGTTCAGGAAATTGGGAAAACAAAACAAAAATCTATCTGGATGTTTTCTGACACCAGCTAATCCTCCAACACCAGCTGAGTGTTCAGTTCAATTCTGAAACTAACTACTCAGCACAAACCTCACATCTTAAGGGCCCATTCCCATAAGAATGACCCCAATTCAGATGCCAGTTGCCAAGTCTCAGACCACCCATACTTCTTTGTTTAATTTTATTTATTTTTCTAGAGAGAGAAAGGGAGAGGAAGAGAGAACCCCAAGCAGGCTCCACACTCAGCATGAGCCAATGAGGGCCTCGATAATGACCTGAGCTGAAATCAGGAGTTGGATGCTTAACCGACCAAGCCACTCAGCTGTCCCTCAGATCACCCATACTTCTGACTGGCTATAAATTGGGGTTCCCATGACCTTGGGTTTGATAATTTGCTAGATCAGTCCACAGAACTCAGGAAGGCACTTTATTTACATTTAATAGTTTATTAGAAAGGATATAAATTGACAGTCAGATGAGGAGGTACAGAGGGAGACATCAGAAAGAGTCCCAAGCACAGGAACTTCTGTCTCCATGAAGTTGAGGTGTACCACCCTCCCAACCCCTGAATATGTTCACCAATATCAAAACTCTCGGGGTCTTGTCCAAGTTTTTATAGACCTCATCCTCCAGCATCCCCTTCCCCAACTCCCAGCAGGTTGTGGGTTGGGCGGAGGTTCTGATCCTGGAATCATTGGTCTTTCTGGCGACCAGCCCCATCCTGAGCCTATCTAGGGGCCCCACCTTAAGCCACCTCATTAGCATAAACTCAAGTGTGATGGAAAGGACTTATTATGAATAACCAAAGATACTATCACTCAGGAAATCCCAAATGCTTCAGGAGCTCTGTGTCAGGAAGATAGACAAAGGCCAGATATGTTTTTATTATATAGCAGTCTCTAAGGAGCAAAGGGTTTCAAGTAACAAATGGCAAAAGATGTAGCCTGGGAGATGAGAGGACCAGATCAAGACAGATCTGTAGATGACCTTGGAGAATTCTCCTTCATATTAGGACAGTGGGGAGCCACTAAGGGCTTAAGGGTGGGAGGCAGTGAAAGGGGGAGATTTGAAAGTTATAAAGGTCACTCTGTTTGGAGAACTGATTAGAAAAACAAGCCTGGAGTCAGAGAGGCTAGTGAGGAAGCTATTATGGTAAACCTGGTGGAGACAGTGATGGTCTTGGGAGGTCAAGAAGATGGGAAGAAGTGGGTGGGGTCTGGTTGAGCTGGCCCTACTTTGATTTTGGATGCATGGTGACCTCTGTCATTCTTCCAGCAATTATGTTCTTCCTTATACTATTTATTTTTTGTATTTTAATTTTTTAAAAGATTTTATTTTTTAAGTGCTCTCTACACCCAATGTGGGGCTTGAATTCACAACCCCAAGATCAAGAATTGCATGCTCTACCAACTGAGCCAACCGGGAGCCCCTACAACATTTATTTTTATATTTATTCCTACTTCTTTTATGCTGTTATTTGGCTTTTCGTGCATTTATATCTTTTCAATCCAATAGTCCTTAAGATCTGAAATGATCAGGGCACCTGAGTGGCTCGGTCGGTTAAGTGTCTGACTCTTGAATTAAGCTCAGGTCACTATCTCATGGTTGTGAGATTGAGCCCTGTGTCTGGCTCCACATTGAGTGTAGAGCCTGCTTGAGATTCTCTCTCTGTCTCTGTCTCTGTCTCTCCCTCCCTCTGCCCCTCCCCCGTTAGCATGCTCGTGCGTATCTCTTTCTCTCTCTCTCTCTCTCTCTAAAAAAAAAAGAAAAAGATCTGAAATTATCCCTATACCTAATCCAATTTTAATTTTTTGATTCTTTGGGCCTCAGTTTCCTCACTGTTAATATGAATTTGATAATTCACATCTTTCCTGCTTCATAAGTTGATTTTGAAAACCTGGTATTCAATGAGCTAAAATGGTAAAGAGTTTTACATAGCATGCAGGTGCAGCAGATTATTATCCTAAAGGAATTACTTTTCTGCATTAGATTGGTACTGCCCAGAGCATATATTGGTCAGGATGCAGTCAGAAAAGAGAGGATAAAAGCTACCATACTCTCTTCTGTGGTTGATGCTTAAATGATGACTGAAGTTCAATCAATACTAGCCAGATAATACTGACTTCAGCCAGACAGAAGCCTGGAAAAATGTTTATTGTGATAATAGATAAGAATCGGATAGTTGATGATTTCCAATGTCTGCTGGTGTAATCCTAACACCTCAACCAACTCTCCATGTGATCGGTTTGAAGCCCATCTCACAAGGCGGGGAAAATTCAGGCCTTCTCCAAGATGTCTGTTAATTCCTTGGATTTCCATTTCTCAGTGTCGCCTCTGACTCTCAATTTCTTTCTTTGCTGAATTGTGGCCACACCTTTATCTCTATCCCAGAATGGCCCCTGAGAGTTGAATACAACCCCTCCTCTTTGACACCCTCTAGCCCTCCTCCCACAGGGTAGCTTTGTATAGTAGACATTCATTGGCGATTTGGGGAATGGATTACAATGGAGGGCTGGATTACAGAATTGCAGCCACACATCTCTTTTGTGGTTTTTTAAAAGTTTATTTATTTATTTATTTTTGAGAGAGGCAGAGACAGCATGAGTGGAGGAGGCGCAGAGAGAGAGAGAGAGAGAGACAAAATATCGCAAGCAGGCTTTGTGCTGTCAGCACAGAGCCATGCAGGGCTCAATCTCATGAAACTGTCAGATCATGATCTGAGCCGAAACCGAGTCGGATGCTTAACTGACTGAGCCACCCAGGCGCTCCCAGACATCTCTCCTTTTAAAAAGCTTTCCTGGGGCGCCTGGGTGGCTCAGGTCATGATCTCATGATTCTGATTCCATGGGTTCGAGCCCCCCCCACTGGGCTCTGTGCTGACAGCTTAGAACCTGGAGCCTGCTTCAGATTCTGTGTCTCCCTCTCTCTCTGCCCCTCACCCGCTTGTGCTCTGTCTCTCTGTCTCTTAAAAATAAATAAACATCAAAAAAAGAAACCATAAAAAGCTTCTCCAACTTTCCACTTTTAATCTTTGGCTATTTTGCTTAGTCTTTCTTTCTTTCTTTCTTTCTTTCTTTCTTTCTTTCTTTCTCTCTTCTTTGTTCTTCCTCATCCCCAAATTCTTGTTCACTTCTTAGGCAGAGTTTTTACGATTTTTGTTTTTTGGTGTTTTTTTTTTTTTTTAATGCTTATTTATTTATTTTGAGAGAGAGAGCCAGAGAGAGAAGAAAAGACAGAATCCCAAGCAGGATCCCCACTGCCAGCTCAGAGCCTGATGTGGGACTCGTTCTCACAAACACTGAGATCACGACCCAAATCAAAAATCAAGAGTTGGATGTTTGACTGACTGAGCCACCCAGGCGCCCCCTTAGGCAGAGTTTTTTAAGCTTTCTTTGTTTTTTTCCTCTCCACCCATGTCCTTAGGGCCTCACCTTCTACCCCCAAGGGGCCTATGAAGGTATTTTCCTAAACAAAGACACTTCCTTCCCTAAAAGGAACTCTGGTGCCAGCTGATAAAATAATAGCTTCTCTTATCTGCTATAACAATGGCAAGGTTGCCAAATTGTGTTTATTCTTTGGGAGATCTGACCTTAGTTAGGCCTTCTGGCCAACCGGAAAAGTAATTGGTCTGCACTGGTAATTTAGGTCCCCCCCATTATGTGATTTGACTTGGTGCTCACAGGTTTGGGAGAAGGGCTGGGTGGTTCTCATGAATTCATTTTATGACGGGCAAAAATGGGGTTTAGAAATGGCCGTTGACCAGACGAATGCGTTTTTGAGCTAGAACTTGAACCCAGATTCCAGCTCCTTCAATTCTCTTTCCCTTGAGAGTTTCCCTGAAAATGGAAAATGTTGCTTGCTTGTTAGTCAGGGGAGCTGTTTCGAGAGTGAACTTGATACCCCTGTGGGAGGTCAAAAGAGACATGGATTATTTGGCAGATAGGTTTTACGTAAGTGCCGGACGAAAAGATAAGCTGTCAGCAGATGCTTTTCTTTGTTGAGACTGAAAGGTTAACCCCTTAAGATAACAATCTTGAGGGATTAGAAGTGGCCTAGGCTGGGGAAGGATCCAGCAGGACTTCTCCAGCCCCACCTCTCAAGGCCTTCTCTCCACCATGGATGCCGCTCCTGTTTGTCCCCCATCTTTCCCCTAGTCTCTTTGGATGCCCATCCCCGCTCCCGAACACCCTCTGGGGAGCCATCCCTGACAGCCAAACACATGGATTGAGTCTCTCTCTCCCAGGAATCCCGCTGGCAATTACTCTCTGCTTTGCACCATTAGCGTGTTCTAGATCAGTGGCTTGCAAACGTGGTTGGTTTCGTCCCTCAGAGACAAACACGCATTTTGCCTTGCATCTTGGTCCACCCACCACCCCACCCTCTCCTTCTCTGCCTCCCACACATAAAGCAGGACACACAGGTACACTACTTCCAAAAGTTCTGCACACAGATACTTACCCTTACCCGGGTGCTCAGTCGGTTAAGCATCCAACTTCGGCTCAGGTCATGATCTCACAGCTCGTGAGTTCAAGCCCCGCCTCAGGCTCTGTGCTGACAGCTCGGAGCCTGGAGCCTGCTTTAGATTCTGTGTCTCCTTCTCTCTTTTCCCCTCCTCTGCTCACGCTTTGTCTCTCTCTCTCTCTCTCTCTTTCTCTCTCAAGAATAAATAAACATTAAAAAAAATGCTGGTTGCAACCCACCAAATTGATATCATGGCCCACTAAGAATAATCCCTTTAATCTAATCTCCACCACACAGTGTGGAATTTGGTTGTACGCTGAGCCCAGCTCCCTCTCGACTGCTCCTGATTCTCAAGCATACTTGGAACTCCCAGAAGCTTCTCACCAGCCTCCTTGCCTTTAGACTTTCTCTCTCTTTCACCGCTCCCCCTCCCCACCGGTTTTTTCTTGAATGCAGATTTCATCTGACTGACCGTCCTGATGCTTACAAACCTCCTGAGGTTTTCCATTGCTTAAAAGTGCATTTCAAATAAATAGCCTGAGTATAAGGCCCTGTGCAGACGATCTGCTGCTCACCCGCCTTCTCCGTGGCTTCAGCAACTCCAGGTCCTTTGTAATTCCCCTGCCAGATGCCAGTCGTTTCCCCTCTGTGACTTTGCACATGCTGTTCCCTGGCTGGAATGCCTCTCTCTCTTCTCTAGTGGAAACTGCCTTCACTTCAACAGCTCAGGTTCCTAGAAGGAGGTAAATCCTGCCATTTGCAACAGCATAGATGGACCTCGAGGGCCTTATGCTAAGTGAGATAACCCAGACAGGGAAGACAAATACTGTATGATTATCACTCCTGGGTGGAATCTAAAAATGCTGAACTTACTAGAAACAGAGAGTAGAATGGTGGTTCCTGGATGCTGGCAGGTAGGGGACTGCAGAGATGTCGGCCAAAGGTTACAAACTTGCAACTAGGAGATAAATAAGTTTGGGGATCTAATGTGTGGAATAATGATTATAATCACTGTATTATACCATGAAATTGCATACAATGTGGTCCTACAATATGTTGTAATACAATACTGTATTATATACTCCGAAACTGCTAACCGACTAGGTCTTTTTAAAAAATGTTTATTTTTGAGAGAGAGAGAGAACAAGAATGTGTGCGCATGCACACCGGGGAGGGGCAAATAGGGAGAGAAACTCCCAAGCAGGATCTACAGGATCAGCTTGGAGCCCGATGCGGGGCTCACACTCACAAACCCTGAGATTGTGACCTGATCATGACCAAGAGTCGGATGCTTAACTGACTGAGCCACCCAGGGACTCCCAGACTAGATCTGAAATGCTCTCAGCACCAAAAAGAATGACAATTCTGTGGCGTGATGGAGGTATCAGCTAACGCTGCGGTGTGTATCCCTTAAATTTACACAATGTTATATGTAAATCGTATCTCCGTAAATAAAAAATAGAGCTCAGGTTACCTATCACCATGAGGTCTGTCTTCTGTGTTTCGATCGCTCCTCTATACAGCTCTGGGATAGTAGTTATGACACTGAATTATAATTACTCATGGACACGTCTGCATCCCTCAGTAAACCCAAGGCCAGGGACTTGTGTGTCTCAGTCGGTTTATATATCACTGGCACCTAATGTAATGTCACTGTCCAGCGGGTGTTCACTGGAAATTAGCAAAAAGACACTGTTCTCCAGTTTCATATCGTTAATTACATTTCTCCCAATTCTGTATGATCTTAATCTTTCTGGCCATCTTAACAATCCAGTTATTATATACGTGTGCGTTCACACACCCGTGCACGCTGTAGGGGGCGGAGAGGGTAGATCTTGGAAATCAGTCGGTGATTTTTCAGTCCCCGATGAGTGCGGTGCTTTGATCAGATGGGGGGGGGCACCGAATATGGGGTGTCCCAACTGGAAGGGGACTGGTTGTGCTGGTGGAAGGATTCACCCAAGGCAGAACAAAAGAGATAGAAGTTTCTTGAATACACTGCAAGGGAGGGGGCAGGACAGCGAAGGAGAGACTGTCTGAGAGGAAGCAGTGGTGAGGGGCTATTGTTACAGGGCAGAATGAGGGAGCATGGGACTGGGACATACTCCCTTTATTGGTAATCTTAGGAACTGTGCCTGGTGGTAATTGGTCAGGGCGTTTCGAGGTGGGTCACTTCATGATCCTTTCCACATTCAGCTCGGTGATCACCGTGGGCCTTTCAGCCTTGCTCAAACCTATTGCCTAAAAGCAGCCTCTGCTTGATATACCTCCCCTCCCCTCCCCCCCAGCCTGAGGTATACATTCTCCAAGGGAAGGTCAGGATTGTGATAGCAGGAATGCATAAACAAAGAAATGGTCAATACTCAGCGTTTGAGTTTCCAAGCCAATTTTCAAAAATTCACGATAGAGTCAAGACTCTTGAAAGCCGAGACTTTTGATTGGAAGAGAAAGGGCTCGATGCCGGGTCACAAGGTTTATGCCCCGCACAGGGAAGTTAGGTGAAGACAGCCGGCGTAGCCCGCTTCTCCATAGGCTAGATTAGGGATTGGGGACACCTGGGGTCGAGTGGGAGGAGGTCAGTGGGTGGCACCAGACCTAGAGGGATCAAGAAAGGCCAAGTCAGCATCAAGGGGATCCAGGGAAGGCTGAGCCAAGGCTTGGTGAAAATCTGCTGCCTCTTTTACTTCCTACAGGCGTCCGTGTGAGCCGTGCCTCTCCGTGGCAGGCAGCTGGGAGCCTCCTGTGAGGACCCTACCTCTCAAGCGTCCAACAGAAATAACACCCGGCCCGACCTAAGTCTCCTGACCCCATCCAGCTCCTCACGTGAGCAACCTCTTCCGGTCCAGAGGAACAGTGGTGATGCGGTAGGAAAAGCCCCAGCGACCTTACCTGGGGGACCGAACATTACAAGCCTGAGGTTTCATCCCAAGGAAAAACAGTTGGTGGCAAATCCTAGGCTCTTACATGTGTTTAAAATACCTTTAAGCTAAAAAACACTTCCTCTCTTATTGAAAAAAAAGAAAAAAAAGGTTTATTGTGGAAAAAGGCAGATATTAAAAAAGAACTGAATTAATGCAAAGGACACCTGTTAAGCTGGGTGCAGCCATGCTGTCCTAGGTCCCCCGTTGGGTGGTGCTGGTTTAAAGGAGGTGCCACCCTCTGTGGAGGGCCCCATCTGTGGTCTGTCAGAGGGTGGCTCCTCTCCCCCCACCCCCAGCTCTGGTTCCATTCCTGGGTGGTGTTCTAACACCTCACTCTCCCCTTTCCCCCCCCCCCCTTCTCCCCCTCCTCCCGCCCTGCCCCCCTGACCAAAGATGTGAAGCCTGCCCTGACTGTTGCCCCAGCACCCCCACCACAGCGCCCCTGGACCACTGGCCTACCAGGCCCCCACTCCCTGCTTCAGGGCTGCTCTCTGATTCTTTCCCCTCAGGGCAGCCCAGCAGCCAGAGGGACGCGTCCATTCCTGCTTCCATTCCTTCCTTGGCTCCTGGTTGCAGCCAGTGGAGTCCAGACGCCCAGAGCATGGGTTTAGGGTTTCCGTGGTCTGGCTGCGACCCTTCTTCCTGTGCCCCAGGCCGCTCCTGTCACTCTCATCGGTAACTTCCTGGAGACCACACGGGGCTGGCGCTGGTGGGCCCCAGGGCTGGGCTGGACTGGAACTACCCGGCAGCAGAGGTCTGGCCTGAACCCCTGCTCCTCCCTCCCCGCCTTTTCTTCCCTACCCTGTGCCTCCTCCCCAGCTCTTCAGCCGCCTCCTCAGCCCCAAGCCTCATTGAACTGAAGACTCTCCAGGCCCTCCCTGTCTTTGTCCCTAAGGGAAGGGGGTGGTGAGGAAAAAGCGGCTCAAGGTCGCAGACTAGGTCAAGGGCTGGGCTGGGACGGGAACCTGGATCCAGCTTCTTCCCAGCTACTCTGGGCAGGCCACCTCAGAGGAAGGAGGTGTGGTGAGCGCCCTCCTCTGGATGCTTCTTGGCGGCAGCTGAGCTGGGGCAGGGCGGCGGCCAGGCTGCTCTTCCCAGCCTCCCTTCTCCTATACTTGGGGCGTTTCAGATCCTGGCTCTTTCGTGTGCCTGCTTTGCCATGAAGTCCTGGTGCCCATGGTTGGGTCATTAATTCCGGGGTGGCGTGGGAGGTGGCAGAAGGGACCCAGCTCAGGAAAAATGGGCCTGATAGAAGGCCATCAACTGCCACCTGCTGGCTGGATTCAAGCTCCCAGCAGACTCTTTCTGGTCTTGGAATCTTGCCTTAATTGCTGTGACCTTGAAATCCCAAATCTCTGTCCACAGGGTCCCCACCGCCCTCCTCCCACTTGAGGCCTGACCCTTTTCACTGCCCCGTTTCCCTCACTGGGCCCGTTAAGCCTCCTCATACTAACATCCCAGCCCCAGGATGCATATGTATATGCAGAGGGCTCTGGCAAGGGGCAATGCTTAACCCGAAAGGGACTATGTGCTAATGGGGGACAGCAGGCAATGCGGCAGCCACGTTTAAGGGAGGGGCTCTGAGCCAGGAGCTTTGTAGAACCGCTCAGACCTGACCTCCCCTTTGTCAAGTAAGGCTGACCCATTTGTGTTTGTTACCGAATTAAAATTCCAAAGAAAGACGGGCTGCAGGTTGTTTCCAAATAGAAACACACATGCACAGAGAACGGAGAGCTTCTGCCAACATCCCAGACAGGGCCCACTTCCCCTCCCTGCTCCACACGCCCTTTGGAGGAAAAGGATCTGGTAATGCTTCCTGTGGTGGAGGTTAAGTGTCTGCTCCTGCTCCGGGCAGCCCCTGTCTGTGCGTGCAGCCCTTCCCAGCAGTAAGGCTGAGAAGCAGGAGCCTTGTGGCGGGAATGTTTTCAATATGAAGTCATTTCCCACAGTGAAGAAGCTCCCACATCCCACACGGTCCACTGGCAACCTGGGAAGTTTGCTCTGTGCCAGAAGAGAGTCTAAAAATGCCCCAAGCCCATCTTGGGATCTCAGGAATCTGGCTGGAAGAGAACCCAGGAGACAACAAATCCCCAAACAACCGCCTACCCCACACGGAAGCCAGCAGAAGGTGAAGCTCATTCCAGCCTCCAGGGGCTCTGTGTCCCACTGGGTGACATGATGCCCACAGATTGACCGCTGGTTGAGCCCTTAAGGGCAGGCCTGGTTCTTTCCTGTTGATGGGTTTCCAGAGCCCAGGACTGAGTAAATTCAGCTACTCGGCATGTGTTAGACGCTTGAAAATTCAAGCAGGTGTCTGGGGGGGGGGGGGGGCGGGCGGGGCAGGACAAGGGCTTCTAGGCATGTCCAGGAGGGACCTCTCCGTAGAGGAGAAGGGAGGCCAGCCTAAGATGTCCTCACCTGGAGAAAAGAAGGGAGCAGGCACATGGTGGGGAACACGGCAGTAGAAACCTGTTCAAAGACCCTGTCCTACATTGTTACGGTTATCAAAGCAATGTGGTGGGCGAGGCCATAACTGGCAAGAGGGATCAGTGTAACAGACCAGGCACGGAGTATTTTCTAGTATATGAAGACCTGAGGATATAAAGACAACCAATGAGAAAGTGATGGGCTGTTCAACAATGCAATTGGGAAAATGGGCTACTTGGGGAGGGGTGGGGGAAATCACATCTGACCCTGACCTTGGACAATTTCCCATGATAAGTAGTGATTAAAGAGCCGTCCAGTTAGGCTCAGAATTGGGGATTCGGTGGGATAGAGGCACACATGAGACAGATCTCCTTGTCCGTTCTCCTGCTCCCTTGGACCCGGGGAGGGTGATGTCTTGGTCAAGGTAGAACGTATCCTCCTCAGCATATCCCAGCCAGGAGACGGAACTCTCAGTAACTCACGGCGACCTTGATATTTTTTCCAAGCCCAGGACTTCGTGAATTGATCTAGAGCAGAAACTCTAGGGGTGTCTTTCTTCAAACTCATGTTTAGCAAAAGTGCTTTCCTGCACCCAAATCTGCACATGATACTGTTCTGCTGTTTTTCTTCTCCTGACATTTCTTGTTTGCACTACTTATGCTGGATGCCGGGGGCTCTTGGAGATTTGTCCCATTCTCTCGACTGCTGGCATAATGGAAACTTAAGGGTTAGACCGGGAAGGAACCCTAAAATTGTCCTATTCCCTCATTTTATAGAAAGAGAGAGTGAGGTCCACAGAGGGGTAGCGAATTACTCAATGTCGCACAGCCCGTCAGAGGCAGATCTGGGCTTGGACCACCCCGCCAGTCCCCGGCATCCTGCCCAATGCTTCTCTGCAGCCCTTTGCCATTTCCTCTCCAGCCCTCTTTTCTAAGACTTTCCTTGCTTTCCTGTGGCTCTTCTGAGTTCCCTATGGCATCCGCACTGCTACACGTCTCTCCACTTAGCTGCCTGACTACTCTGCTCTGTGACAATCCTGGCTTGGTGAGACAGTGTCTCCCAGAGGCCTGGCGGCTCCCGCCCTTCTCCCCTTGTCTCATGATGGGTCCCGGCCCTCCTCTCAGAACAGATTCTGCTCGATGCTGAGCCTGGCTGGCGGACCGGAAGCATGTGCGTCTTCTGGTTCCGGGCTCAGAAGATCTGTGTCTTCCCTACTATACCAGCTGAATGACCTTGAACGTGTCATTGCTCTGGATTTGACAGCTCTTCTTGAAAATGGAAATGATATTAGACCATAGCAGCTAGGGCTGCTTTGTAAACTGGAAGGCATCCTTCCAGTGTAAGACATCGGTGTCCCCCAGCCTCAACACAGGGCTTCATCCAGAGCAGATGCTTACCGTGTATCTGGAGAACAGTGGTTCTCAACTGGGGGTGATGTTCACATCCTAGGGGACACTGGGTCATATCTGGAGACATTTTTGTTCATCACCACTGGGGAGGGGTTGCTATGGCATCTGACGGGTCCTGCTAAATATCTTACAGTGAATAGGACGGCCCTCACAGAAAAGAATTATCTGGCCCCAAATGTCAGTTAGTGCTGCTTCAGAAGCCTTGCTGTAGACGAACAAAAGTGTCACATTATATCTGTAGATACAGACGTGGCTCGTTGTTCCAGAAAGGCAAGGAGCTGTGGCTGGAAGGAAGCGGACCATCAAGATACCATGGTGACCAAGGGCAGGAGCCACTGGAGTTAAATGAGATGGTCGTGCCCGGGTGTGAGAAGTTGAAAACATTTTATTTCAATTCTATCCTTGGGAGGCAGCATAAATAATCACAAAAGACCACAAAGGTCACTGGGGAAGAAAAAAACGGTCAAGAAGTGTGAGGAGATGAGAGGGGACACTGTCTAGCTGCAGGAGGTGGAGGGCGAGGAGACCCTGCTTTAGCTGGCGGAGAGGGTGGAGGGTTCTTGGAGGAAAAGCCCAAGGGGTGGGGCTTTCCCCACCCAGGTCACCTGTGGGGGTGGCGCTTGGGGAGCCCTGGCCTCTGTGGATGGATGTGCTGCAGGGCGGCCAAGGGACAAGCAGGTGTGGGGGCATAATGCTAACAAGAGAGGAGTGGACACCCGTTTCTTGACCCCCCCCCCCCCGCAGGCCAGATCTCACCCCCAGACTGTGACTTTTCTGAGAGCAGTGTTTATAGACTCGGTGGGTAGTGGGCAATGAAGGGAGAAAACAAGGGAAGAAAAAAGAAAATGTGTAGAAGACCAAATGAAATATGGCGTCTCAAAGAGTTGCGTGACCTTGGGCCACTCCTGTTTCCTCATCTGCAAAATGGAGGGAGGATGCTCCCTACTTCTTGGCGCGGGTGTGAGGCTCAACTGAGACCCTACGTGTCAAAGAACCGCGTAAACTTTAAAGTGCTATACGGACGCGAGGGGCTGTGGTCGTTCTACAAGTGTAAGGCCGAAAGTGGCTGAGACACAAGCGGTGAGGGGCACACGTGGAGCAGCCCTCAAGTGGTCAGACCCCTGCTCTGCCTTCCCCAGGGCCGAGCTCCACCCTTCTCAGCCTCAGCTTCCAGGAGGAAGAGGCCTCATCTGAGGGAGTCACCTGGGGAGTGAGAGCAGAAGGTGGGGGCCAGGAGGGTAGAGGGGCACTGAGTGTGGAGGGCCTCAACTAGGCAGTGTGACACATTGGCATCACTAGTGTTGGGCAGACGGGAGCAGTGGCTTCCGGTTCTCATTCTCCACAGAGACCTGGGCACTGGCGAAGCCCCTGTGGGAGCCACTGGGAAGGGCCCTGGCCCGGAGTCTGGATACACTGGGTCCTGGTCCTGGGCCAGCTGTTGACCTTCCGGGTGACTTAGTAAGTCACTTCCCCATTGCAACCCTCAGTTCTGTCCTTTGTGAAACGGGGACGCTATTCTCTACCCTGCCTACCTCACAAGTTAAATGGGAGAAGGGTGTTCCAAGAGCTTTGAAGAGAATCATGGGAAGGCAAGGGGTCATTATGGCCTTGGCGAGCAATCCTCTTAATTCCCTGAAGACAAGAGAGAGGGGGCGAGAGACAGAAAGGAGCCGGGCTGCTTGCAACCCTTGTCAGGTGAGTGAGCCCTGTGGGGCTGGCTGCCGGGGAAGAAAGGGAGGTGCGGGGAGGGGAGGCAAAACAGCTGATGCCTGTAATCCAGCCCTTTCTGTGCAGTCCAGCGGGGATGTTGGGAGCCCCAGCGGGGAGTGCCGAGATGTCCCGGCGACAGAAGTTCAAGTTCTGTGAGTACTGGGGGTCCTGGCCTCCCCCTCTGCTCCCTGGTCCATTGAGGACACCCCTCAGGGAGCCCGTGCTCTTTGCCCCGCAGGGGAGAAGCTGGCTCCTGGGGTGGCCGCCAAAGGGTGGGTCTCCAGGAGAGGCTGGGGACTTTATTAGCATGAGGTCAAGAGATCAAAGGTCAGCTTCCAGTCCTGGAGGCGGCAGGTGGGGTCCTCAGGCTGTCCCCAGCTCCAGTCCCGGCTATGTCCCTGGGGTCACCGGAGAAGGGGAAGTTAAGGGACGAGTAGAAACCACGGAGAGATCGGAGGTCAGCTTAGAAGGCAGCCCAGCCGGCGAGCTAACAGTTCTTGGGGCTGTTGCGCAAGTTTTTCAGTTCCAGCTGCAGCTGCCGAATGCGGATGTCCTTCTGGGCCAGCTCTTCTTTCAACCGCCGGATCTCATCCTGCTGCCGGAAGAACATTCGGAGGAGCTGGGGTGGAGGAAGAGAGGGGCCAGGGCGGCCGGGAGAGAGCAGGTGAGAAGGCGATTTCCTGAGTGGGTATCGTGCCCGCCCCTGTTCCCCGTCAGCCTCTGCCTTTCTCTCCCAGGCCTCCCCCTGCTCCCACTTTAGTCCCCGGAGGCTCTTGGCCCCGCCGCATGCCCTTCTCTGGACCCAGCTCATGGCTCCTACTTCCCTGGGGAGGTATGAGAGAGTCCACACGGGCCCCTTTCCCAAATATCTCAAGCTCACCCTTTTAGGGGGGCAGACATAATACTCTTACTTGCCATTTGGAACGGGGACCTTTATTATTATTAATTTTTAAATGTTTATTCAGTTTTGAGACAGAGAGAGAAAGCCAGCAGGAAGGGGCAGAGAGAGAGAGAGGGAGACAGAGGATCTGTATCGGGCTCTGCACTGACAGCACAGAGCCCGATGCGGGACTTGAACTCGTGAACTGTGGGGTCATGACCTGAGCTGAAGTCAGACGCTTAACTGACTGAGGCACCCAGGTGCCCCATATTATTATTATTATTATTTTTTTTTTTTCAACGTTTATTTATTCTTGGGACAGAGAGAGACAGAGCATGAACGGGGGAGGGGCAGAGAGAGAGGGAGACACAGAATCGGAAACAGGCTCCAGGCTCTGAGCCATCAGCCCAGAGCCCGACGCGGGGCTCGAACTCACGGACCGCGAGATCGCGACCTGGCTGAAGTCGGACGCTCAACCGACTGCGCCACCCAGGCGCCCCATTATTATTTTTTAAGTAGGTTTCAAGCGCAACGTGGGGCTTGAACTCACGACGCTGAGATTAAGAATCATATGTTCTATCCACTAAGCCAGCCAGGCACTGGCTTTCAGATTCCCCTGAAAGGGAACCTTTCTAAAAGTCTTTTTTTTTTTTTTTTTTAATCTTTCTTTCAATTTTTAATATTTATTTTTGAGAGAGACAGAGACAGAATGCGAGTGGGTTAGGGGCAGAGAGAGAGGGAGACACGTGAGCAGAAGCAGGCCCCAGGCTCTGAGCTGTCAGCACAGAGCCTGATGAGGGGCTGGAACTCGCGAACCGTGGGCTCTGGACCTAAGCCGAAGTCGGACACTTAATCGACTGAGCCACCCAGGCGCCCCTATGATTCTTTCTTTAACTGACTTTTTTTTTTTTTTTTTTTTTTTAATCAAATCGGTACCGGTTACATCTGTTCAGAGGGATGATGTGCTATTTGCCCCTGTGCTAAATGATTCCACACACTCCTGTGGCTTCCAAGTTCTCGAATATTCTTTGCCTAACCTTTTGGTCAGGTTTCGTTTAGAAGAAAAAATAGCCGTACTGAGGTGTAATTCACATACCATAAATGCCACTCGTTTTAAGTGTACAATTAGCAACAGCGAATTTTAGTAAGATTGGGTAAAATGAATTTTGGTAACATTCAGAGGCATATAACCATAAGTCTTCTCTTCTGTGCCACACTTCCAGTTTCTCTTCACACTTAGACCACTGTGTCCACCATTTACAGCCTAAATGTCTAGTCGGTTGATCCCAATCGGCGGCGGTGGTTAAAATTGTGGGTAAACCCAGAGTCAGCAGGCTCTGAGCGAGTTTCTTCACAATAAGGAAGGTTCACGAGCTTTAGTGCAGGTTGTGGTATCTGTGTCGCCTGCTCAGAGACCCTTGAAAACTTTCCTCCAGGTCGGTTTTGGTTCATACAAATCAGCCGTAGCTCAATGTTACTTGATTTCACGGCTGCTCACCCCTGCCTCTTCCATGCTGGGTACTAGAACCGACCTCAGGCTCTTGTTATGGCCCACCTGGACTATCGCAGCAACTCTCCTACCTCTACCTTCTCAGTGTGCTTAAAAAGTGTTTTTTTTTTTTTTTTAAGTGGAAAATGCCAAATATATACTAGGGTGGAAAGAACCACACTATGAGCCTCCAAGATCTCATCAACTGGTTTCAAGAAATAACACGTGACCATTTTTGCTTCATCTCTACTCCTACCCAATTCACCTGTCCCGCTGCCTCCAGGGATTATTTTGAAGCAAATCTCATTTGTCCCATGATTCCACCCAACCCTAGGAATCGGAACATCCCCCTACAATGGTACGAAACATATCTTATAGCAATTGTCAGTCTGTCTTTCAAATTTCCCTTCAAGACTGTGAGGTCCCAGAGGTCAGGAATAGTCTTCGTTTGACAAATAATAGTGATGATCGTTAAGTTGGTGTGACAAGAAACCTCCAAGATGGCCGCTATGTTATCCCCTCCCCTCAAGGGTGGACTGGGCCTAGTAACTTGCTTCAAATGAATAGAAAATGGCAGAAGTGATGGTCTGTCATTTTCAAAAAAACTATGACTTCCATCTTGGACACCTTCTCTTGCTCACTCCGAGGGATACCAGCTGCCACGCTGTGAGCTGCCCTACGGAAAGGTCCATACGGTAAGGACCTGAGGGAGGCCTCTGGCTGATAGCCCACGAGGAACCGAAACCCTCTGTCCAACAACCTGTGAGCAAATGCGTCCTTCCAGCAACCATGCGAATGAACTCAGAAGCAGCTCCTTTCACAGCTGAGCCTTCAGATGTGACAGCAGCCCAGCTGACAGTTTAACCACACGGCCTCATGACAGACCTTGAGCCATGGGCGTCCATTATGAGATACTATGAGATAATAAAGGTTTGTGGGTTTAAGAATTAAGTTTTGGGGTGATGTTTGACACAGCAATAGATACCTGATACAGTTAGCCTCATTGAGCACTGAATATGGGCTAGGAAGAGTGCTAGAGTCTTAGAAAATACCTCTTTAATGCTCATCACATTTCATATCCCCATTTTACCACAAGAAAGGTCAGAAAACTTGCTCGGGCACAGCCAGGAAACGGCCAAGCCCGGAATCAAATGCAGTGGAGTCCAAGTAGTCATCTCTACTCCAGTGGCATCGAGCCTCGTGCCTGGCACAGGGCAGCCATCTGTGAACCCTGGCTGGGCTGAACTCAGTCCCTGGTATTGACACCAGGGACTGGGGGTACCGTTGAAAGGAGAAGCCTTCGGGGGGCATGGGTAAGACCCAACTATGGCTGTCCCTGGATGACCTGCCCTCCTTCTAAATGATACAGAGAGTACTTTCATAAACACAGCCTCTTCCCCGCCAAACAGGAAATTGTCAGACCCCGTCGCTGCCGCGGTGCCAGGGAGGAAGGCCGCGCCGTAATGCCTGAGGCCAGGCTTTCCTCTGTTAGCCAGGAATTTATAACTCCCGGAACAGCAAATGACAGCGACGTTCCGAAACGGATTCATGAGCCACGGAACTGCGTGGGCTAGTGAATGCGAGGGCTGGGGGTGGGGCATCAATATCGCTTCCACATCCCAGCCTCTATTTACTGGGGTCAGAGGCAACGGAAGCCAATAGCAGGCTACTTATGGCATTTGTCACAGAAAGAAAAATGCCCCAGATGGAGTCGGCTTAAAGGCCTGCAGCCCATAATTGAAATGTAAAGGTCTCGCTCTTCTAGGACCTGTGGAGGTAATAACTTATATTCCTTACCTCGTTCTCTGTCCTGGGTGGGACATTCTCTAATAAATCTATTCCATTGACCACAACGCTCTTCTTTTCTTTGATGGGAGCCTTAAATACCATTTTTGAGGACTTCTTATAGCCTTCCTTCAAAGACATGAGCACAGGATCTACGAAAGGCAAGGGAAACGTTCACACTGGCAGGTTGGTCGAGTGTCGAGTGATGGTGCTTTTCATTCACACCATCCTTGGCAGCTGGCCGAGCGTGGGGGAGTCGAGCAGAGGCCATGCAAAGGGGAAATGGGTGAACTCGAGTGAAGGCAAAAGCTGCAGGTCTCGAAGCCTCTTCCGGGAAGCCCACCCGCACGGTACCTCGGTTGATGCCCCCCAGCCATTCATCAGGGGTCAGAGCTGGCTCCGTGCCTGGCGTCATGGGGTAAATGTCTTCCTGGTAGGAATCCGACTGCAGTGAGGGGAGAAGAGTGGACACATAGGGGCCGCTGAGAGAACCCCTGCTGTTCAGCAGCTGGTTCTCCTCGCTGACCTCCCGCCCAGCTCCCGCCGTCCCGCCTCCAAGCCTTTGCACTCAGGTGTCTCCCATGTGGAATCCCCACCCTGCATTCGTTAGCAAGCCAGACTGACCCCACCCTAGAACGGCCCCCAACTCCCACCCCAGATTGGGCCTGAAGACCCCAGTCCACAGGACCTTCTTCTGGGCTCCTCAGGCTTGCAGTCCGTGGCGAGCCAGCTAGGATTCAATGCGGGGGTCCCTTTGGAGCCCAGCATGGCCCCACTCACCCTCCGGGGTACGATCATGGAGATGGGCTCAATCAGGCCCTTGAGAGTCACCAGCTTGTAGAAGCGGAACACCTCGCAAGCCGACACATCCAGCCCGTGCTTGGGCATGACCCCTGTGGACAGGCACACGTGGCTCCATGGGGTCCCAGGGATCCCCGTCAGCACCCCTCCTCCCCAATGTCCTTGATCAAGAGGGTCCTTGAGCACTTAGGTCTGGAGGCAGTGCTCTATGCTGAGGGCAGCAGGTGGACCGGGGACTTCTTGAGTCCAACCCTGTCTCTAAGTAGTAACGTCTCAAATAAGCCAGTCCTACCTCACCAGGGTGCATGCTTTAGAAATGGGGCCTTTTATAACTGGAAGGGGCTGTTGGGATAGTTTAGTCTATTCCATTCTTTTTATAGATGAAACTCCTAAGGGTCTAGGGGAAGGGGCTTGCCCAGGTCACAGAGTATGGCTGGGGCAGAGCCACAGAGCCTGTCACCTTTTTTGTTTCTTTTTTTTAAGGTTTTTAAAAAATGTTTATTTATTTATGAGAGAGAGAGAGAGAGCTGGGGAGGGGCAGAGACAGGAAGACAGAGAATGCGAAGCGGGCTCTGTATTGTCAGCACAAAGCCCGACGTGGGGTTCGAACCCACGAACCGTGAGGTCATGACCTGGGCCGAAGTCGGATGCTCAACCCCCTGAGCCACCCAGGCGCCCTGAGCCTGTCACCTGAAATAAACTAGCTCCCCTAAGCCTCTGTGTATCTGGTCCTCAGAGAGAACAAAGGAGAGAGAACCCTTTCTCCACGCACCCTAGAGCCCGAGACTGCTGTCGAGTTGTGTATCTAGGACTGACAGGGTGTGCATGCCTGGTGCATGTATTATCCATGTGTCCCCACTCGCCACAGCGTTCCTAACGGCTGCCTCTACTCGACGCCCGCCGAGGAAGCAGTGCAGTGTGGGGTTAGGAACACAAGCTTTGGGGTCGGACACACCTGGTTCTGAGTCCTGACTCTGCCCCTCTTTCTGGTTGGGAAGGTCTTGGGCAGATCACTGCCTCAGGCTTCAGGTTCCTTGGCAGGTTAGAGGAGAACAGTATGACCCTTCACGAGATGGTCAGGGGATTGGGCCGGAAGATGCTCATTGACTGCCTGCCACCCTCATGAGCGCAGGGGATGTTAGTTTCTTCTTCCGTGACGTGAACAGGAGTTAAGGTTGCAGCTCTCCTTGACTGGAATGGAGGTCTGCTCTTCCAGATACAGGAATTCTAGGAGCCGCAGGGAAGTACTATCGTGGTACCCAGGTGGGATTCAGAGCCAGTAGGGCTGGTTTTGAATTCTGGCTCTGCCACGCAGGATCTAGGTGACCTGCCCGGGGTGAGTTACCCAGCCACTCTGAACCTGTGAAAGGTGCCTGGCTCATGGCAGATGCTTTGCAGTGGCCGCAGGTGACGGGGGCGAGGAGAGACAGTTCTCCTGGGTCCCTCTCTCCTCCTCAAGTCCTGCTGACTCGACTTCCGAAACACCTGGATTCATCTTCTCCCCATCTTCCCGCCTCCTCCTTAGTTACCATCCTTTTCCTGCCGCCTCCTTAGTTACCATCGTTTCTTGGCTAGAAGTCCACAGTGGCCTCCAAACCAGTCTCTCTGCCTCCCTCCTGTCCTTTCAAAATCCGTTCTCCCTACAGAAGCCAGAGCAATCTTGGACTAACATTTCAGATTGCATCATAATGTCCCATCTCCCACCCGCCTGCTTAAGACAAAGAAAGGCCTCCAGTGGGTTCCCAGTAAAACCCAAACTCCTTCCCCTGTGTGACGGATGGCTGTATGTATCAGTGGGCTCAGGAAAGAAGATTGCCCTCCCCTTCCAATCCGTTGAGGGTCCGAATACAACAAAAGGCAGAGGAGGGAGGAGGTCACCCCTTTTGTTCCTGCCTCATTGTTTGAGCTGGGACAGCTCCTGTCACCTTCTCCTGTCCTTAGGCTGGGATTCACACCGTCAGCTCTCCTGGTTCTCAGATCTTCGGACGTGGACCGAACGTCACCTCCAGCTTTCCTGGGTCTCCAGGAAGCCAGCAGCTCTGTTTCTCCGAAGACCCCTCGTGATTACACCTTTCTAACCCGTCTCATGGCATCGGCCCCTGCCCTAAGCTCCTGTCCCCATCTTCTGCCATGTCACAGAGTCCGCGCTTAGTCACCCGGACCTCCGTTCTGTTTCTAGAATATGCCAGGCTCATTCCTGCCCCAGGGACTTTGCATCGATGATCCCTCCTGCTGGTCCTACTCTTCCTCTTTCCTGCTTTTCGGATCTCGGCCTAAAAGGTCACCTCCACGGCGCGGCCTTCCTTGACTACCTGGTCGAAAATAGCCCCCAGTCGCTCCCTGTTCTATTGCCTCAGTTGATTCTCTGCCTAGACCTTACTACCTATCCAGTATTTTCCTTCCTTAGGTGTTGACTGTCTGTCTCCCTTCAGTGGAATGTGAGATCCCAAGAGGAAGGCTGGGTTCTGCACTGTTTCCCACTGAGTCTAAAGGCTGCCACACGGCTGATCCCCAGGAAGTGTTTGTTGAACGACGGTGTGAAAGGGCGGGAGGAGCCAGCTGTTCGGCCAGGTGCTCTCCATCTGAGCTTTACAATAGCCCTGAAAGGTAGGCTTGATTTTTCCCTATTTTACAGATGGGGAAACTGAGCCTCAGAAGGGTGAGCTATACATTTGAGCCAGAACGTCGACCTAGGTCTGACTCTACTGTCCAGGATGCTTTGTATTCTACTTGACCAAGAGGCGACAGTGAGGAGGAGGAGGAGACGACAGAGTCGGGGAGGGGTGAAGTCAATGGAATGGTCACTGGGCCTGTCTCAGGGCCGCCATCTTGTTGCCAGTCACTGAGGTGGGCTCTCAGGTGGGCACTGATGGTCTGGAAGCTGGCTCTCAGGCCGTATCCGTAGCACCAGATCCCCAGAGGGAACAAGCCAGACTCGGGCTCCGAGGTAAGGAGGGAACGGGGCCCCCGAAGAAACTTCTTCCAACGGGCTGATTCTGACCCCAAACGGGAAATTGCTGAATCATATGCAATGCCAGTTGAGAGGAATGAAACTTTTGCTGTAAGACTTTAGCGGTGGTAGAACGGGGGGTGTGAAGAACTCACTACGCTCCATCAATTCGGGACCCTCTGAAGGATTTGCTTAGAGGCTGGGGAGCCTGGGGATGCAGGGATGGGGACACCCTGGGACTTCCTCCTGTCCTCTCAGGCAGGGACAGAGCTGCTCCTGGAGACTGGGGTCCTGGCTTCCTAAAGGCTTCAGGAAAGTGTCTGGACCCAGACTTTTCTCTGACCTTTAGTTTTTCAACCACCTTACAAGAGTTCAGAGCCACTTGGAGCGCCAGTATCCCCATCTGCAAATGGGAATGAAGCCTGTGTGGGCCGCTGATGACCAGAGGTGATGGAGGATGTCAGGCACCATGGAATGACAGTCGGTCAGGTGGGTGGTGACAGGCTGGCGAAGAAGGGCAGGTGGACCTTCCCAGGGGCAGCTTCTGCAGGTTCTGACTGCCCATAAGCTGTGGGCTTCTGACTCTGATTTTCATTTAAAGGCAGGGGTGACCCATGAACCAAACATCCAGTCTCTTGTTCTATAGCATAACAGCCATGGAAGCCTCTGGACCCCCTTACCTAGGCCTTTCTGCGGGGCTGGGGAGCGGAACTCCATGAGGTAACTCAAGAAGGGCTTCTCAGTGCTGATCTCGTAGTACCGGATGTTTCCATCTCCCTGGGGGCAGGGAGAGAGGGAGGTGAGGAAAGTGGGGGCGGGGGTGGGCTGGGCTGAGCAGGCCCCGGTCCCGGGGGTCTGCTGCAGAAAGCCTCAGCGGTGGTCCGAAGACCAGGGAGACCTGGCCTCTAGGCCCGTGGCCGGTCGTCACAGGGGACTTATGGGGTGATGGGGTGGAGGCGGTGTGTGCGTGTAGACAGTGTTTGTGATAGACGAGGCCATGTTTGCCAAAAAGCTCCCGGCAGGTGCTTCGAAGGCCGTCATTAGTCACTGCGCTCTACACTTCAGGCTCTGAGCCTTATCCCGGTGTCCACCCCACCCCAGTGCACCTCGGAGGGAACTGTCAGTCACTGACACTTCAGTAAGAATGAGTGTCAGACCTGAGGGCGGGTTTTGATCGAAGAGAGTGAGAGAGACGACCAGAGAGGTTAGCCTGGCTCTCCTCAGGGGGTAGGGCAGGAGCGGGGGGGGGGGGGGGGGAAAGGGGGGGGGGGGGGGGGCCCCCCCCACAAGGGGGGGGGAAGGGGGTCTCCCAACAGGCTGCCCCAGCGCTCCCCACCCCCCAATCTTCGACTACCTTTCCAGCCAGGTAGAGCATGTGGGTGTCAGCATCGTAGAAGGGGAACAGGAGGCCCGACAGCCCATCAATTTCCTCCTCGATCAGGGGCATGGATAGGTCCTCCTGCAGGGAAGAAGGCCCATATCAGCTTACGTCCAGGCAGGACGGCCCCTTACCTTCCCCGACCCCAGCACAGCCCCCAGGACTACAACTCTTTCGTGTCACCGCCTGGCCTCCCCGTGGCTGACCTGGTCCCAGAGGGCGATTTGTCTCGTGTTCCACCTGGAGACCCCTGTCGTGAGCAGTCGCTTCATGTTTCCCAGGAACACCACTCGGTTCACTCTGTGGTTTTTGCAGTTTGCCTCCTTGCAGGGACAGAGAAAGCTGCTAAGCCACGGCCGCTGGATACTAGGAAACCGTAGTAGGCTCAATGGGGGCCCCCAAAAGATATGTCCATGCCTTAGTCCCTGGAATCTGTGATATGGGGTCCTTAACTCCCCTGGATCACCTAAAGGTCACGGCGAGCATCCTTGTAAGAGGTGAGAGATACAGACACACAGAGGAGAAGGTGATGTGACTCCAGAGGCAGAGACTGGAGGATGTGGCTCCCAGCCAAGGAAGCCAGCAGTCATCAGAAGCTGGAAGAGGCGAGGAAGGGTTCTCTCCCAGAGCCTCCAGAGCTGAGAGAGAGCTGGAAGCCACTGTTTGTGGTGATTTGTCACAGCCGCCAGAGGAAGCCAGGTCAGGTGCTGTGGAGCAAGAGAGCCCTGGGACCAGGAGCCCAGGGAGCACAGGGGACTCACGGGGTCACTTCTCAATAACTTGCTTCACCCAGGGCTCCTTCTAACAGGGCCAACCTCCGCCTCCACTCCCCCTGCCTCTCGGCTTTCGTCCCTTCCTTCTCCTCCTAACATGCAACAGCCCTTTGCCTGCATGAGTCAGCATCAGGTCGGATACCAGAGGCTGGCGGGGTGGTGCAAAGACTCAGGCTGGCGTCACCTGCTCTGGATTTCAGTTCCACGTCTGTCAAAGAAGGGTGGCCCTGAGGAGTCCCACCCCTCTGGCCCGCGTCACGTCTGTGGGGTGGAGCTTGGGTTCTCAGCTCCTTAACTTCTTCTCCGCTCAGCATGGGTTCTGCACCCACCCCCCTCCCACCCCAGCTTGGTCTGAATTCTTTAAAAAAAATTTTTTTTATGTTCATTTATTTATTATTATTATATTATTTATATATAATTTATTGTCAAACTGGTTTCCACGCAACACCCAGTGCTCATCCCAACAGGTGCCCTCCTCCATGCCCGTCACCCGCTTTCCCCTCTCCCCCACCCCCGATTCCCCCTCAGTTTGTTCTCAGTATTTAAGGGTCTCTTATGGTTTGCCTCCTTCCCTCTCCGTAACTCCCCCTCCTTCCCCTCCCCCATGGTCTTCTGTTAAGTTTCTCAGGATCCACATATAACTCTGCCCGTAACTGAGTGTCCGTCTCTACCCCCCTCCAAGGCTCAGTTCCCCTGCGTGAAAGGGGGAAGAGCAGCCGAGCCACCGCCCTCCCCCCCCCCCCCTTAAAGGCTGTCGTGAGGATTAAAGGAGTAACGTCCTGGGGCCCTTGGTACAGTGCACGCCACACGGGGAGCTCTGAGTAAATGGCGGTTGATGCTAATGATGCTAATAACTATGAGTAGTTATTCTCTGCGATGGTGGTAGTAGGTGGCTTTCTGGTCTTGCCACTTCGGACTCTTCTGAGAGAAACACAGCCGGGTCAAGCATCGGTCCTTGGGTAGGAGGTAAACCTCACATTTCTCCCAAAGTTTCCCTCCCATTCCATCCATGTATGCCCCACGCCCGGCACACAGTGGGTGTTCGAGAAGTTCATTTCTTACTCCCCAACGGCATCTAATCCCTTCCTCGCGGTCAAGACCCGGAACACTCAAAGACCAAGGTGGAGCTAAATTCTCCATCAACCTCCCCGCTTGGAGCCGTCTCTGGGGCTGGTGCCCTGAGCCATCTCCCTCAGGCCGGTCCCCACGCAGGTGCCTGGGTAGCGAGTCCCAAATCCCCTCTCCTGTGCCCACGATGGGGCTTGGGCGATACCCAAGGATTTGTGCCCTGAAGGGTGCCACCAGTTCTGCCCCCGGAGCAGGCCAGAAGAAGCCTGTCTGGGGAGAGGGGTGCAGTGGGGATGAGAAAGGGTGCTGAGGTCTCTCCCCACCCAGTCTAAGCAGGGCCCCGAGAAGCACCCAGAATCCACAAGGTCAGCAGGGGTGCAGGCCAGGTGCGTGGGAGAAGGGGAGCTGGCCCAGCCTTTTCCTCTAGGCCTGCCTGAAAGCCAAGCCCCACATCCCGACACCTTCCCTTCCCCTCAAAGACGGTGGGGCTTCACCTGCAGGACACGGCCAGAGCGTGGCTCAATCACGCGAAGCTTCTTGTCCTTGCACGTGGTGGTGAGCAGGCTGCCGTCGGTGTTGAAGGACATGCAGAGGATCACATCTGAGTGACAGTCTATCATCTTCACCGGCTCACCCACGTCCAGGTTCCAGATGAGGACCTGCCAGGGGGTGGGCATGCCGGAGGCAGGGTCAGCCCTGCGGCTGCGCCGTGAGGCGTCTGTCCCGGTCTGCACCTGGTGGCCCCGGGAGAGACGCCCCGTGCCGGGTCGGGGTGCGCTGGGAGGCGGGAGGGTGGCGTTAAACTCTATGTCAGAGGCTGATGCTCCCTGCTGCGCAAATCCACTACTGTCCCTCGGCAGATCCCAGCCCTAGCCGGGATCGGTTTCTGCTACCAGCAAGAAGGATTCATGTTCCTGGCCAGGGCCCCGTGCTGTTCTGTTCCCTCCACCAACTTTGCTCCTTTTTCCCACCAGGAGGGCAGCGGCCACTTCTAGATTTAAGAAGGGGCCCGGCAGAGGGTATGGGCACGGAGTGGGCATTCTCTTCCAACCCGTAGGAGCCAGAGAAGCCAGACAGGCAGCCTCCGTGGACCCCGGGAAAGACAGGGCGCACAGAAGATGCCCGGCGGGTGGGACAGTGTTGATGAATGTGCTCTGGAAGGTAACAGTGCCCCCTACAGGCAGCTCCTCAAGACCCACGTTACTCCCCCCACCCCCGCCCCCCTCCCCACAGCCGCGGCCTAGCAGCTCACCTTGTAGTCATAGCCGGCACTGAAGAGGATGTTGTTGGTCGTGGGGTGCCACTCGACCAGCCCCACGCGCCGGCTGTGCCCGTGCAGCTCGAGGAGAGCCTCTGTCATGTTCCGCTTCAACCCACCCTCAGGGATCTCCCAGATCCGCACCTGCAGGCGGGGGGGACGGAGGGCTGGGTGGGCAGGGCCAGGAGAAGCCCCTGACGGCCCCCTCCTTCGGACACCAGGCTTCCCAGATCTGCCCAGGGAGGCATCTGCTGGCCAGTGAGGCGGGTAGAGCCTGACTGAGGCCCGGGGGAGGCTCCGGGGTGCACTTTAAGAGGAAGGTGACCATCTCTTGTGCCTTTGGGGGGGGGTTTCTCTGGCAGGACTCTGCAGCCCTAGACAACTCATACTGCTGGGATATTGCTACAGTCTAGCTCGTCCCAGAGGGCCACACAGTAATCAGCTTTTGGCCAGTGTTGTATTAAAAGCCTGCCTTCGCTTCCCTTCCCACACCCTTCTAAGAGCTCTGACCTCCATCCCAGCAACTCTGCTGATACCCCGTGGAGCCGTCCCTTCCTGTGCCCCCCACCAAGGGTGGACACGTGAGCAGAGGAAAAGCCATCTGGGAGGCTGGGAGGCCCGGAGTCTCTCCTGAGAGATGAAGAACTAAGGGGCAGAGGTGGATGGGACGCTGGAGCTCCCTGGGAGAATGGGCAGAGCCTGGATGCTGCCACTGTTCGCAGTCTTCCGGACGCCTGGGTGGCTCAGTCGGTTAAGCATCTGACTCTCGGGTTAGGCTCAGGTCATGATCTCACAGTTTTGTGAGTTCGAGCCCCGCGTCGGGCTCTGCGCTGACAGCGAGAAGCCTCCTCGGGATTCTCACTCTCCCTCTCTCTCTCTGCCCCTCCCCCGCTCACGCCGTCTCTGTCTCTCTCAAATAAATAAATAAATAAACTAAAAAAAAAAAAGAAGAAGAAGCAGAAAGATATGATGGGCCAAGCGAAGGCGGGACACGCGGAGAAGCAGAGAGCAGAGGCCGTGTGGCCCCAGAGAGAGGACGTGCGCAGTTTCTCTGCCATCTCTGAGTGTCCCCCTCATTACTGACGTTAGCCGTGGGGGACTTCCGTGTCTCTGGCCAAACATACCCTGCGCGGTTGCAACCGTCTCATCTACAAACGGGAGAGGAAACTCTTTGCCTTGCTTTGCCTACCGGCATCAAACGAGATGCTGGTTGGCAAAGTCTGTAAACTGTAAAGTGCTCTAAAGACCTAAGGAGTTCTAGTCCTCGTTACAATTGTTGTCGTCAGTAATGCCATCGGTTGCATGCTCCCTGGAGAGGAAAGAACACACGTGACTGCCATTTAGGACACCTTTAAAGCAAATCTTTTGAAAATCTGAACTCCACCTTGGCCAGGAAGGAGACAAATGGGAAAAACAGCTTTGAGATACCATTTATAACCTTCCAAAATAGCCACCCCGGGAGGGGACAGGGCCAGGGGTTGGCAAGATTATCTCCTGGAACTTGTAGATTCCGTTGGTGTTGGTAGTATTATAAATCAGAGTAACTCTTTTGGAAGCAATTTGGCAATCTTTAGTAGGAACCATAAAGACATTTATGTTGTATCCTTTGACCTAGTAATTTCACTCTGAAAATCCAATATAAGCAAAAATCTCCATGCATGAAGGTGTTCATTGCAACACGGAAAATTTAGAAACACTCAAAGTGGCCAACAAATTAATATGTTATGTCATTATGCGATGTTAGCTGTTCAATGATAATTCCGAAGCCCACGAGTAAACAGGGAAAACCAAAGACAGTCCTAGGGACAGGGGAGAAGGCTGGGAACTGGGGGCACCCCTGAGGGAATTCCCTTGGCGGTTTCCCTTCTTGAGGTTTCCCCCCGCAGATTCTAGCAATGAGTATTTCCCACATCATGTGTGTTTCCCCGGAAGACCCAGCTCTGCACACGCAAACGTGGGAGGCATGGGGTGAGAAAGGCAGGTTCAATCAAAGGTTTGGGGTCACCCTTAGGTGTATCATTCTGTTAACAAAATACACTCGGGGTGGGGGGCGGTTGCTGGGTGGCTCAATTGGTTAAGCGTCCAACTCTTGACCTCCGCTCAGGTCATGATCTCACGGTCCGTGAGTTTGAGCCCTGAGCCGGGCTCTGTGCTGATGGCATGGAGCCTGTTTGGGATTCTCTCTCTCTCTTCTCCCTCTCTCTCTGCCCCTCCCACATCTCTCTTTTTTTCTCAAAATAAATAAATAAATAAACTTAAAAAAAAAAAAACCACTCAGTGGGGTGCCTGGGTGGCTCAGCTGGTTAAGCATTTGACTTCCACTCAGGTCATGATCTCATAGTACGTGGTTTCGAGCCCCATATCGGGCTCTGTGCTGACAGCTCAGAGCCTGGAGCCTGCTTCGGATTCTGTGTCTCCTTCTCTCTCTCTCCTACTCACGCGCTGTCTCCGTCTCTCTCAAAAATAAATACACATTAAAACAACAACAACAAACCACTCAGGGCACCTGGCTGGCTCAGTCGGTAGAACATGTGACTCCTGATCTCAGGGTTGTGAGTTTGAGCCCCACACCGGATGTAGAATTTACTTAAAAAATAAATCTCAAAAAAAAAATGTTTAAACAACACACTCGAGAAACAGTTATAATTAGGGGACAGTTCGCGATATTTTTCTGACATGCTAATCGCCTTTGGTTGCTCCAGCTCTCTGCGAAAGCCCAGCGCTCAGGAGGCGCCTGGCTGGTTCAGTTGGTAGAGCGTGTGATTCTTGATCTTGGGGGTCATGAGTCTGAACCCCATGTTGGGGATAGAGATTACTTAAAACAAACAAAACAAAGCCCAGAGCTCGCACACAGCCCTGCATGGTGGTGGGGGTTGGGGGAGCGAGGTGATAGGGGACCCAGCAGGACCCAACAAACCACACACCCCACAATTTTTTGTCTTTTACGCAGAGGGAGGCCGTTACGCACGTTCTTCTGCAACTTGGTTTTCTCCCGTAACAGGTAGTGGACATCTTTCCACACCAGGACACATGGATTTACCCTACCCCACCCCCCCCCCCCCCCCCCCCCCCCCCAGCACCTGATGCGTGACTGTGCCAGGATGGGTTTAATCAGCCTCTATTAACGGACATCAGGGTTCTGCCCACTGTTGTCCCTGTTACAATTCACTCTGTGCCGAACAGTCCTGTAATACAAGCTTGAGTGTGGATATTTCTGTAGGGCACGTGCCTACAAGCGTTTCATTTTTTAATAGTCACTGTAAAACTGTCCCCGAAAAGCTGTCCCAGTTTTCACCAACAGAGTCTGAGAGCACTTCTTTACCTAGGTCTCTAACTCTACCTTCAAAAATAGACTTCTGTCCACCCAATAGGTTGACAATGACATCTCACTCTTCGGGTTTGCATTTCTTTGGTTCCTAGAAATACTTGGCATCGTCTTCTGTGTTTATTGTTTGCGCTGGAGGAGGAAGCTCTGGAAGCTTTTGGACTCAAAGGGATGAGCCTTTGAGGGTCGTAATGAAAGGCCAGTGTGGACACGTCTGGAGGCAGAGGATGCTGTCTATGGGCACCTTATACCGTGTCCTGAGGACAACAGATGAGTATATACACGTGGACACCAAGGCAGTCAGAGCCTAAGTGTTGACTGAGGCAGGAGAGTGGCCTCTGGGCTTTGAGAGAGATCTCTAAAGCAGAGATTACAGACTCATTCATTCCACACTCGCACCTCTATGAGCCAGAGTCCTGCTAGCCAGGGGATTGCGCTGAGCTCGCCTGGTGCCCTGCTCCTGAGCAGCACACAGTGGGGCAGTTAAGGGCAGAGAACCCATGGAAACAGAGCTGAAGGGGGGCTAAGGATGGGTGGGGAGGGTCTTGGCAGAGCAGGGCTAGAAGACAGGATGTTGGCCCAAGTTTGAAAAGAGAGGCTGAAGGATGTGGGGAGGGGGGAGGAGACAGACACAGGACCAGTGTGCATGGGGGGTTCCGGCACGGTGGCTGGGGGAACCGCAGCCTGAGCGGGGTAGAGCAGGCCAGGAGAGAGCAGGCAGGGAACGGAGGAGGCCAGAAGCCATGTGTGTCACACCTAGTCACGGAGGCCTCAGGAAGCAGCTTCTCTTGGGCCGGGTCTCAGGAAGAGCCCATTTCCAGAACAGTCCAATTCCTGAGCGTCAGCTAACTGAGGCGTTTCCCACACCAGGCTAAGGTAGAGGCGCGAAGGAAGCTGTGAAGTGGGGATCCGCCCAGGTTCTAATCCCACTCGCTGCTGGATGACCTTGGAAAGCCAGGTCACCTCTCTGAGGCTCAGGCTCCTTGTCTAGATGATGAAGAGAGACACGTGCCCCATGTAGGGTCAGACTACACTGGGCTTCATGTCCGTGGGAGTCTGAGGCTTTCTAGCCACAGCAGCGGATTTGCTGGGATGACAGCTCGGCCTAGGGACCCAGGGGCTGAGCCAAGGGGATGGGGACGGTAGGTTGTGTCTGTGCCTCTGAACTGGATCCAAGTCCCATCCATGGAGCCGAGGCCTGCAGGGGAAGGCCCAAAGAGCTGTTTTCACCAATGACTGTTAGGTGTAGGGTCCCTGGCAGGGCTTGGGGAACCCGATGGAAAATGTCCTACGGAGAGGGAGAGAGGCACCTCGCCTCACCCCCATCTGATACCAGCCACTTCCCTCCCTGGGCCCCAGTTTTCTCATCTGCACGCTGAGGCCATACTAGTTAACCTCCTGAAGTCCCCTGCGTTTGACATCATCGAATGTATCACTGGCGAGGGGGCGAGACGCTGGGTCTCCTGCTATAGCACAGAGCTGGCACCGTGTGCCACGGGAGCTCAGAGGAGGAGCTGGAGTGAGTTCCCAGTGGGCCTAAGCCGCTGGAAAAGGAATTCCAACCCCTTGGTCTTCAAGGGGTTTGTTTGAAGCAAAGAGCTGATGCGTGGGGGAGGAGCACTGCGGATCGGCTCAGAGGTTGCTCTGGAAAAGTTACTTCCATTCAACAGGAAACCTGGTAAGGGCAGACAAACCGGATTTCTGGAAGGAAGGGGTGGAGAAAGGTGGCAAAACACTCTCTCTAGCAAGCCAGCTGCGCCCCTTTTCAGGGCCCTGGCTCAGAGCCCTGTTTAACTCAGCTACATTCAATGCAACCAAGTATGTTCCATGGCTCCCTATGTCACACACACCAGATACGGGGCAGGAGAGGGTATCCTTCATCTCAGCAGCTCACAGTTTTGTGGGGGAGACAGCAGGCAGGGCAGACAAGGCTAACGGGAGACGGCTGATAAGGATCGTTAATAAAGTTACAAAACCAAGTGTCCCTGTGCCTGGGGAGGGGGCAGCTGGCGAACAAAGGGAGAGCTCTGCAGTCTAACCAGCTCCGTTCAAATCCACGCTCTGACCTCAGCGGCTTCCCCCATTCCTTCCTTCTCGCCTGGACTGAATCTGACACCTTAGAGAGGACACGATTTGTCCTTCTGCCTATCGATTCCGAAAAAGAGAGCAGCTCCCCAGTGCCAGGGCCCAGACAACCTGCCAGGCCATCCCACTGGATGGTCGACTCCTCCATGCAGGGGTAGGATCCCCTGTCACCATCCTTGCCTTCAGCGCAAGGAACGGTGCCTGGCACATACCTGTTGAATGAATGAGGCAATGGAAGAATCCTAGAAGCCCAGAAGCTTTGGTATCACATCATCAGCAGGTTCAGCAATGAGTCATGAGTCATCCCCTGACCTGGCGGAGCCCTTACGCCAGCTGCTGGTGAGCTGCGTAGATGCGAAATCACCCCTGAAATCCTGGTTTGGAAGGGGTGGGGGGATTTCTCTCTTGGATTTTGAGGTTCACCATTCAGCTTCATCTTTACCCGGAAACCAGTGACAGAAGGCCTATTTGGGGGCCCAGCGAGCAAAGAATGACATGGAAAGAGCGCTGGGTCTCTGACTCCAGCTCTCTGGTTGCCCCAGGGGCTCTAGAGAGAGTTCTCAGTAGACAAGAAACACAAACCATGGTGTATTTCGTTCTGATGCTGAGCCCAGTATGGTCTCCATTTTACAGGGGGCAACTTGTGTGCAGAGAGTTAAAAGAAACTGGTCCAAAGTCACAGGTCTGGGAAGGGGCAGAACCAGGATTTGAACCCAGGCCTATGGACTCCTGAGCCTGAGTGGCAGGTCTGTCGGTGAGGCCTCAGCCAGGCCATCGACCTCTCTCAGGGTGCCTGTCCTTCCATCTCTGAAAGGGGTACGTTGCTCCCTTCTTAGCTCCAAGAAGTATTGGTTCTCTAGAGGGTGGTGTGTGTATGTGTGTGTGTATGGAAGGGCAGGGTGGTGGGTGGCTTCTGGCTGCTTCCCCGCAGGGCTGATATCCTGCCCCATCCCACTCACAGTGCCTCGGGAGAGGGGCATCCTCTCTGAGGGTGGGGGTGGGGAGGGAGGGCAGCCTTTGGATAAAGGAGCAGAGGAAGAGAAGGCAGAGGAAAGCTGCTGAGCTCAGCCCGCCTGGGAGAGGGGCCTGCCTCCCTCTCCCCCCACCCCGCCCCTCCCCGGGACCACCCTTTCCCTCTCCTTGAGATGTCAGAAACCTCTCCCTCTCTCTGCAGCTGCTGGCCCTCTGGGAAGGCTAGGAGCACGAGGCTGGAAACCCACAGAGCCCTTCCCCGCCGCCTGCCAGCCACCCTCCCGAGCTGCAGCAGAAGCTATAAAAAGCACAGCCGTTCAACAATAGGTGACATCACCCAGCGGCGGAAAGAACTGGATTCTGCCAGATGCCAGGGAGAGTTATGGCCCCTATCTCTCCCTCAGGACGGGAGCCCCTCGGGAAAGGGCCTGGGTATGTTCCACTGGACCTCTGGCGGGATGGGGTCAGACTCCCGAGGCCCTCCTCTCTCCCTGGGGGAGGGTCGGGGCGTAGGGGATGGATTTCACTGGAGGATTTTCAGGGATGGGGCATATGGGAAAGGAGCTACGGAGCTGGGAGGGCTTGCTGGCTCCCTTCAGTGTCCTCTGGACGTTCTGAGAGACAAGCAGAGGGCAGTGGAGGGGTGAGAAGAGGTGGGCAGGCACCGCCTGGAGACATGGTCTGGATCTGCTTCGAACAGCTCCTCTCTTAGCCCTTGCCGGCGGGTCCCCTCCCTAGCCCCCCGTGAGTAGCACAGCGCCTGGCACTTAGTAGGTCTGCTGACTGACCTCCTAACCCTGGTTCTGGATGTCACGTCTGGTGTGCAGGAAGTTGATCATTTGGGCCGGAGTTGGTTGAGGAAGGGTGTCTGGGTGGCTTGCCCCTCGAGGCGCTTTGATGGAGGCAGGTCTGACTGGCCTCCTCACCTGACCTTGGGAGCTGCGGGCTCCTCCCCCGCACATCCCAGGACCTGTGGAGGATGCCGCCCCTCAGTGTGCCCTCGGTGGGTTCCCGGTACGGGGCCTGCTCAGACAAGACACCGAGATGTCAATGCTGAGTGTTTGACGGATCTGAACTGCCAGCCTTCGCGGCGCTGAGCCTCAGTTTCCTCATCTGTAAACCTAAGACTGTTGGTGAGGTGCTGAGGAGTGCTGCCTGGGAGTCCGGAGACCTGGGCTCTGGCCCCACCTGTGCCCCGCCTCCCTGCGTGACCTTGGACTGGGTGCTTCCCCTCGGGCCTCAGGGACCTTCTCCAGGAGGGGCTACTCCAGCGTTGGGGTGGCCAAGCCACATTCCAGGGCTTGTTTGGCTCCGGGAGAGGGGGGGGGCCTCCTCTACAGAGCCAGCCGTGAGCCCTCCGGCCCGCCAGCTCCCCTTCCCTGATCCCTGGGGTGCACAGCGTCCCCTACTCGTGTTGAAATCCTACCCCCTCAGCTGACAGGATGCGGACTCAGGGCCTCTGGGATGTGACTAACTCATGAGGGTGGAGCCCTCAAAAGTGGGATTAGTGCCCTTTTCAGAGCCTCCAGAGGGACCCCAGCCCCGTCAGCCATGGGGGCCTACAAGGAAAAGAGGGCCCTTCCCTGACCACGCTGGCACCTGATCTCGGACCTGAGCTCCAGAACTGTGAGCAAGTGACTCACTTTACAAGCCACTCAGTCTGGTGTTTTGTTACAGTGGCCCGGGGACTATGCCCCCCACCCCCCGCCCCTGCCCGCAGGCCTGTGCCTTCTCCCCGGGCCTCCTTCAGCCCCTTCTCTGCCTGCAGTTAGCTTTCCCTAACTCCCTGTCCCCTGCCTGCACTTCCGGCAAAACGAATCCCGCCTCCCCGTGTGCCTAGCGCTCTGACTTCATTCTGCCTTGCGCTTCAGCGAGTGGCGCCCTTCTGCTGGTGATGTTTCCGGAGCGGCACAGAGACCAGCAGGCATATGCTGGGCACGGACCTCCTTTCCCCCTCACAGCGGCTGCCAGAGACACGGATCACTCTTGCCGTTACCCAGAGGAGCAAAGCTGAGGCTCAGAGACGGTAAGTCACACGCCCTTGGTCACCCAGCTGGCAAGCGGTGATGCCAAGATTCAATCCCGGCCCGTGGGATTCCACAGCCGAGCTCCCTTTGAAGGGCAGCACCCGGGAGCACGGCGGGCACACAGCGGTCCTTCGGTCAGTGCGTGCGACACTGAAGAGGGCCGCTCGGCTGGTGTGGTCGGGGCCGGGGCTGATGCTTTTCCTGACACAGGGCGCGGAGAGCTGGTTTATTGGCCGGGCTCCTGGAGCAAAAGGCACCTGACTCACAGAGCAAGAAGGTGCTGAGCTAGAACCGGGCAGGGCCGTCAGGGCGAGCGACCCTTCCTCCCTCCCGCTGAGTCAGGCAGAAGCTTGGACCAGAGGTGGAGCCAGGGCTCCGAGAGCCCTGGCCTGTCTGTCCCTCCCCGGGGCCAAGCTGGTCACTGCTCTTCTCTTTCCCAGCTGGCTGCCCTGGTGAGACACGGGACACCGGGGCGGGGTGGGGGGCGGGCAGAGGCTTCCAGCTCGGACGGTGTGGACTCGTGTCATGACGTCACTTGGTTGAGCAGGGAGAGCACGGGCTGTCCAGCCAGCTCTTAGAGGACTGCTCCTCGGCTTCCTAGTTGTGTGACCTTCCCGGCCCTCACTTTGGGGGCGGCAGTGCCCCTGTCACACAGGAGGACTCGCCACACTCCAGCTCAGACTGAGAGGAGGAGCTCCGTAGGAGGCAGCCCCCACTTTCAGCGTGTTTGCTCCCCCCACGGCTGATGACTGTCGCCAACACCTCAGCAGGCAGGGACGGAGCTGGCTGGGGTCGCCGCACCCCTCTGTGGGCTCTCCGCACCCGGACGAGAAGGCTGGACGGCTCCCCGACTGGGCCCCCTCTCCCGCCCAGCCCAGTGCCTGGCGCACCGACCACTGAGCCCTCCCGCCCCACCAGCTCCAGCTGCGTCCTTCCCAGCCCAGGGTGGGCAGGAGGGAGACCACACACAGGGAGGAAGGTCTCCTTTTGAGACCACCAACGAGTGCCGAATCACGTACCTAAACTCCTTGTTTTAATTCTCACCTACAAAATCGACACCTCCAAAGGAAATCACACTCAAAGCACAAGGTCTGCCAAACGGTCCGTGGGTTCGCTCTCTCCGTCCTTTCCCTAGCTCCCTCCCCACCCCGGGGCTGGCTGGAAGGGTGACAAAGACGACAGAAGAAGGGCAAAGACGGAGAAAGAGAGGAGTTTAGGAAGGGAGGCCTCCAGGAGGAAGCAGGGGGGAGGCCCCTTCCTGCTCACCGACGTGTCCTCTGAGCACGAGGCAATGATGTTGTCAATGAATGGGTTCCACTTGATGTCCAGCACGTTGCCTTGGTGACCACAGACCTTGGGGTAGTTGGGTTCAATCCTGCCCGTCTGCCGAGGAGGAAGAGAGAGAGAGAGAGAGCAGGGGATTAGTTTGACGGGCCTAGGGTGGCCCTGAGAGGAGAGCCTTTATTCTGGGCTTCTAAACTGGACTGGAAGGTCCTCGAGGACCTACCCACTATCTTATTCACCTCTGCATTTCTGCACCAGGTTGGTCCAAATTGTTCTGTGGCTGTGTCCTCCCCAACCCTGAATGGTAATGGGGCAGGGGACACAGAAGAGTGATACACCCTTGGTCCATACCATACCCCTGTGCAACTTAGGAGAAGGTACCCCTTCCCCAAGTGAAAGTTTCAAGTTAAGATGCTCCTGTTCCCCTGAACAACCAGAGCCTAGAGGGCAGCAGGCGTGGCAGTCCACACATCCAGCCACGGGGCATGTGCTCTCATACTCCCCCCCTGCCCTCTAGGGAGGCGCCAGGGTCAGCAGGAGGCTCCTTCCTGCTGCTCCAGGAGTCAGCAAAGAGGCCTGAGTCTCTGGGTCCACCTAAACACTATCATATACGTTACTCTGCCTACGACGTGGCCAGTGCCGCTCCCGGATGTGGATGCTTGTTCAGTGCGTATCTTAAACACCTGTACCCAGTGCCCTGTGGTTCAAAGCATACTCTGTGGAGTCACACAGGCCTGTGTTTGCATTACAGCTCTGCTACTTTTTAGGTACGTGGCCTCGGGAGAGTCAGTGAAGTTCTCTGAGCTTCAGTTTCCTCATTTCTGCCTCTTAGCCTTTTGTGAAGACCGAATGAGCTAACGCCTAGCAAAGTGCTTGGTGTGCAGATTATCATCATAGTGAATGCTCAATATATGATGGTAGTAGTATTCTCATGCAGATTAGATAATGACACCTCCTCCAGGAAGTCCGCCCTGATCCCTGAATGGGTTAAGAGCTCCTCCTCTATGTGCTCATTGCATTCTGTGCTTCCTTCTATTACAGGCACCGTCATGCGCCATTGCAGCCTGCTTCTATTTGTCCGTGAGCAACTGAGGACAGTACCTGTCTCTTGTCTCTGATTGTCCAGCTCCTTACAAGCCCAGCACGCACTATGTGCTAGGTATATGACCTGAAAGACATCCTTCAAAGGGAATTGATTCCACAAAAGATGGAGGAGGGGAGGGAAGGGAAGGGAAGTCCGTTTAATGAAGGGAAGGAAAATGACAGGCAGAAGCTGTGTTTCCATCCCCAGGCTTTTTAATGCTAGATTTTTGGGGCATCGGAGGCAATAGGAAGGATCTTCCCAGTCACCGCCCATTGGCTAAGAGTGGTTAGGTCCTCAGAGGCACCTTAGGCCGGTCATACCTCCCTGCTTTAGGTTCCTCAACTGAATAACGAAGAAGACAGTCCATTTTTGTAAAGCCTCTGCTCGCGTGCCCTCTGCCTCACCAGTACGGTGGGGTTATTTCAGAACATGTGTCCTGCTATGACCTCTCCCCACCCACTTCCTGTCCGAATCTCCATCGGCTCATTTCCAGATCAGCTGTGTTTTTTGTGACACGGCAACGGTGAGACGGGTAGAGAAAAAACAGACCGAAGAGAAAGTGGCAATGGTGGAGAAAGAGAGAGAGGATTGTGGGAAAATTACAGAATGGACGAAAAGGGTCTGGGGTGTACCAACGCCAGCTACAAATGGTCCCCTTTGCCATTTTATGGGGGGATGCAGTTAGAGCTGGAAAAGCCTATTTCAATGACTTTTGGGCTGTCCGACTATTTCTTTAAAACGAGACTCTAAGCAGAGACTGAGCCACATGGGACCATGGCTTTGGTCAGGGTTACACATGATCTTCTTTTGGCTCTCACACACCCTGCGATTCAGGTATGAGGACCTTCAGGCCCAGAGAGCTTAAGCAACTCACACGAGTTTACCCGGCGGAAGGCCAATCAGGGGTTCCTGCCGAGGGGTAACCCTCAAGGCTAAGCTTTTCGAAGGTCACTCTGCTCATTTTGGCCAACTCCCCTCGTGCAGTCTGACCTCTAAGGGCAGACAGGCACTGCGCTCTCTGCTCCCACAGCTCACACCCCCCTCTCAGAGCCGTCCCTAACATCTGATCCCAAAGGCTGCATCTGAGCGGTCCCCGAGCAAATCTTCCGCATTAAGCTTTTGGCGCCCAGCCCGGCCCAGCCCAGGCAAATCTGAGGGGCACCGAGTCAGTCGATAGGTGGCCATCAGCTAAAAGCAGCTTCTGGCCAGCAGCCTGTGCGGGTGATGCACCGGACGGACAGGTTAAGCGGCATCACTGGAGTCCACTGAGGATGGGGCGAGGTCAGAGCCCTGCACTGGGAAAGGAATTCGTCTTTTTAAAGCTGAGAATGATCCTGATGTAATGTACACCCCAGGTGGACCTCGCCTTACACAATGGACACATTCCCCAGTGGGGTGGGAAATTACGACTGTCAGGACTAAATCACATTGTTGCTTATGTGAACGGTGACCCCCTAGGGTTGTGCAGTGTGTGACCTGGTTGGCTGCACATAATAGCAGCCCTCAAGGGAAGATCCCCCCACTTTCGACCTGGCAACCCTGCTTTTCCTGTTTATATCGTAGGGTTCTACATAACATTTTGTTTGCAACACGAGTTCCACTGCTAGGAAAAAATGTCTGAAAACCATTGTTCTATGGAGAAATCAAGTAAATTAAAAAACACAATTATTAACCCCAGGAAGAAGGCTGTATAAGAAAGCGAATGTAAATCATAGTGATAATGATTTATGTACAACATTTACATAGTTGTAATAATATAAATCCTGAATATTTATTTAAACAAGAGTTACACTATAACATACTGGGGGCACAGAGGTAGGGAAAGTGCGTGTGCGTGTGTGTGTGTGTGTGTGTGTGTGTGTAGTAAGAGGGGAGACTGAGCTGGAAGAGAGCCAGATCCTCAAATTCCATAATAGGAAGTCAACACACAATGTCTAAGATTTAAAAAAATCCAGACAAGGCAGTGAAAGCATATAATTAAGAAATATGGGGATAAGTGCAAAAAGAAACAGCGAAAAGCAAGGAACAGAGCTCCCCTCGGGGTGTGTAGCAAAGGGGGAGAGGGATTGGTTACAGAGTCGTGTGCTGGTAACTGTTTAACTGGTTCTCCGAGGGAAAAAGGCCCTGGTTTGGAGCATTTGCCAATCCCAGTGGCAAAAATATTCCCACTACGCTAATTGTAATCTACTAGGGTGATGTCACCAAAAGTAGAGTCAGAAAAGCCTCACAACAGATCCATTACGTAAGCTTTCTACCATGTGCGTATAATAGACACCAGTCTCCTCAAGAGCACAGAGAGTGGTAAAGTAACCAGGGAGTAATGAGTTATTAACATTCAGTACCTCTGTTTCTGATATAATTTATTTAATTGCAAGTTTGCATAACTTGGTTTTTAATAACGGCCATGTTGACCAATGGCGTGGCAACGGGCTCTCACAAGCCGATACAAGCCACTTGTACCCTAGACCTCAAAGTAGCCCTGGGCTTTATGAACTCTGGACAATTATCACTCCAATGGACATAAAAATTAAAGCCCAAATAAATAAAAAAAAAATGCATACACTAGGCGTTCTAAAGGAAGCTGGTTCTGTTGGGTTTTTTCTTACATGGGAACAATCCCCCCCCCCCCCCCCCCCCCCAAACGCCACTGTTTTCTGTTCCAATGTCTGTGAAGTCACAGACTGTGAAATCATGACCTGAGCCGAAGTCACTTAACCGATCGAGCCCCCAAGGCGCCCCCTGTTCCCATTTCTGTATGGGGGGGGGACGACTTGAGACCCAGCGCAGGTCTGGTTAGTAACTGCCACACCACACTGCCTTCTACACTCTCATCCTGACACACTGATGCTAACGGTGACCCCTCCTGAGATCAAATTTTATCCTCACATAACACCTTTTACAGCTGAGGGAGCGGAAGTTCAGAAAGCGTCTAAGGAGCAGAGTCAAGGCTTTTCAATGTTTCATAATGTCAGCATCACTGTGGAGATGGTCAGTTCACAGAACTGCCCCCGTGGTAGGGGTCTAACCTGCCGTCTGGTCTTTGAACCTCAAAGAGCGCTTCAGCCTCAACAGAACTGAGGCACAGACCTTGCTCCCTGGGGTGAGGAGGGGAAGTCCGTTCCTTGGAGTCTCTAATCCTATAATCACTAGGGAAATCTTCATGCCGTTGGTGCGGACCTTATCCCGGAAGCCTCAAAGAACAAATCCAGCCCCTGCACGGAGACAGACCTTCAACATCAAATGTGGGGTGGCGGCTGCCATCCACCCTGAGTCTTTTCAAGGAGGAGCCAGGTTCTGGGGGGCGGCGGGTCGTGTCTCAAATATACCTCATTGACCAAAAGACAGAGTTAGTAGGGGCTGGAACACAGGCCTCTCCGTGCGGTGGAAGGGGGTGTGAAGTAGGGCAACCTTCCTGCAGGTGCATTTGACCTAGTCTCGCAAAGACTTTTGAAAGGTTCATAGCCTTTGGCCAATAACTCCACTCTGGGAACTCATCCCAGGAAAATCAGCAGCCAAGCACGCCAAGACGTTCACCGCATGGTTATTCATCACAGCAAACAGTATAATCAGTCCCCAACGGTGGAGCACCGCCCAAAGGAGTTTTAGGACACCAACATTACAGAATATTATGAGGTCACTGAAAATCGTATTTTCAAAGAATATTTAATGACTTGGGAATTTCTCAAGAACTAATGGTTAGTGAAACAGTCAGAAGCAAGTTATACCCATACAGCGTTCCCCATCTATTAAAAAACACATAGTTGGGCGCCTGGGTGGCTCAGTCAGTTGAGCATCTGACTTTAGCCCAGCTCACGATCTCACAGCTCGTGAGTTCGAGCCCCGCGTCGGGCTCCGTGCTGACAGCTCGGAGCCTGGAGCCTGCTTCGGATTCTGTGTCTCCCTCTCTCTCTGCCCCTAACCCACTCGCATTCTATCTCTGTCTCTCTCAAAAATAAATAAACATTAAAAAAACTAAAAACAAACAAACAAACAAACAAACAAAAAAACACCCAGTCTGGGGCACCTGGATGGCTCAGTCAGTTAAGTTCCCAACAGTTGGTTTCGGCTCAGGTCACGATCTCGCAGTTTGTGGGTTCGAGCCCCACAGCAGGCTCTATGCTAATGGTGGGGAGCCTGCTTTGGATTCTCTCTCTCCCTCTCTCTCTGCCCCTTCCCTGCACGTGCTCTCTCTCTCTCTCTCAAAATAAATACATAAATTTAAAAAATTAAGACAAACAAAAGACCCCACCTAGTCTGTAAGAAAATCCATCAAGATGTTAATAGTGGCAATGTCTGGCTAGTTGCACATTCGTGGTTTCCAATTCTTCCCCAGGACATTTACAATTTTTATCAGAAAGATAGACGTTATTAAAAGCACACACCGACATGCTCCGTAACTTTGACTGAAAAGTATTTCCCTCTGGTTGTGACCACATGGGTCTTCCAGAAGTGAGATACAGACTCGTGTCTCCCAGATTTACATGGCTTGTGGAACATAAATATGTTTGCTCACACAGCCTTCTCTACTCCTTTGTTACCCCACAAATGTTTTTGGGGGAAACAAACTCCCCGAAATGGAATAAAACTGCCTATTTAACTGAAAGCAGGTTGCAGAGGGCGCAGTGTGCATGCGGGCCGTGGAGGGCCAGGCGCTCCCTTGGAAGGGCTGCCCAGGGGGAGCTGCAGGGGCTCTGGGCCTCCGTCCAGGCTCTTATCTGGACCCAGTGAACTGACTGGACCACAAGATACTTTCAAAACAACCTTTAGCCTCTTAGAGTTTCCCATCGCTGCAAAGCTGAATTCTGTACACAGAAGCAAAACATGTCTTACCTGGGGGATCAGCTCAGCGCGGCTTCAAGGACAGACTTGGAGCAGGAGGTAGGGTTTCCAGGCCCAGTTCGGGCACTCACTTCACCCGCTGAGTGACCCTGAACGTGGCCCCTGGCCTCTCTGGGCTTCCCAGAGTCCTACCCCACTGGGCGATCGCTCATTATGATTCTTCGTGGCTGCACTTTTTACTGAATGAAGCAAGGCTGGCCTGTAACCAGAGCGCCTTGCCTCCGGTACCCGGACAGAACATAGAGAGTCACACAGTCTGCTGTCACAAAGACGTGGGACGGCAACACTAATGATGACAAGGACGGTAATAACAGATCATTCGACAAGGGCTTGCTAAGCCCTAAGCCTTGTGCTGAGCAATTTCCGTACACCGTTTTATTTAAATCTCGTAACAACCCTGCCGAGTTTTATCAAATGCTTCTAACCCTCCCCTAACAATCCACTTTAGGGATAAGAAAACTGAGCTCTTGAACTGACTTGCTGGAGGTGAGGAGCTGGGAGGCACGGGGATAAGAGTGTGCACTTAGCGTTATCTGCCTTGAGGCCACCTCCGTTCTGCTGCCTCCTGTTTCAGACCGTAGGTGAGACATTTGCTAATCAGGGACAAAAGTGGTCACAGATCGGAAGTAGGACCTTAGAGTGTCTCGTGACCTTCTCAGGAGGGGCTGGCTGGCAACTCTGTTGTGAATCCCCTTGAATCTGCGCTCGAAGACCCCTCCCCGCTTCCCTCACTCAAGTCTCTCCCCTCTTCCTAGTGATGCTCAAACATGGTTATATTTTAGAATCTCCTGGGATGTTAAAAAAAAAATCCCAATGCCCAGGTTGCCCCCCTATGGATTTCATCACAATGACTGGGATGGGGGAGCCAGACATCAGTATTTTTTAAAGATCCCCAAGCGTTCCAATGGGCAACAAGTTTGGGAACTGCGACCGTAGGGGTTCCATATTCTGCCGGGGCTTCAGGGGACAACTGGTAACAGGCATGCATTCTGAGACCGGGTCAGAGGCCGCTGGGCTGTCAGAGTTACCTGAGAGTTTCCCAAAGTTACCCTTGGGATGCAGGGGCTGTGGTAAGGACACCACGGAATCAAAGAACATCACCGTACACTTACTATAGGCTCATCTGCAGAAAGCACAGATAAAGCAAATAGGAAGGTAACAGTCACATCAGGCGATGGGTGATTTAAAGGAGGGCCCTGGGGCGCCTGGGTGGCTCTGTCGGTTAAGCGTCCGACTTCGGCTCAGGTCATGATCTCACCGTTCGTGAGTTCGAGCCCCACATAGGGCTCTCGGTCAGCGTGGAGCCTGCTTGGGATCCATTGTCTCCCTCTCTCTGCCCCTCCCCTATGTGCTCTCTCTCTCTCTCTCTCTCTCAAAAATAAATGAACATTAAAAAAATAAATAAAAGGGGGGCCCAGGGCATGGGGCATGCTGAGCCAGGGGATGGGTGGTCTAACAGAGGAATCCCAAGCTTTGGTGGGGGAGTCATCTTTGGGCAGGGCACCCAGTCAGTCATCACACTCCCTCTGCCATGCGCTGTCCCAGACCCCCCAATTCGGCTGCTTGCAGTCTTCTCTGCTCTCTCTCCTCCAGATGTAAGTTGGTATTAAGTAAGAGAGGGTCATCGGAAAATGGGAAGCGTAGTCCTTCTCCTCAAGGCTTTGGGCAAATGTCAGGCCCCCTGTGTCCTGGCCCTGGGCCCGAAGGAAGCCTTGCTCCCAACTCCCAGCCCTTCACACCTCACAAAGCAGTTACACATACAGGTACTTAATGAATATTGCCCCGGGGAAGTGCGGCTGGACAAAGAAGGAAAGTTGTCCCTGGTCACCGCACCCGGAAGTGACAGCCAGGACAAGTCTGTGCAGGTTCAGAGCTCTGACTGCCACCATGGCCCTTCCGGTGGGGGCAAGCGGGGTGTCTCTTGCTCTGAACACTGTGTGCCCTTCATCCAAAGTGTGGGTGCTCCCCTAATTTGCTAGTGACAGTCCCCAACACGCTTGCGTGCACACACACGTTTACACACGCATGCACACACAACCCACATGGCCGTTTCCGTCCAGGCCTCTGACTCTCCTCCTTCCCTGTCTCCATCCCAATCAGAACGCACTGGTCTCACGTCCCATACTTCAGGGCCCTGATCTCCGCGGCCAGTTAATCCAATAAGCGAAAGCCTTCTAAGGATGACACCGGGAGATAATGGGTCAGTCCCATTATCTTGCCGGTCACCTATGTGCACACTGACAGGAACCTTTTAGAGAAAGCCGTCTGGCCCACAGGGGCACTCTCCGGCTTTTCAGATTCTCAGGCAGTCTGCTAGGAGATCTATTTTGGGCGGAGGGCTTTAATTCACATTAGAGCTTCCAGGACGGTTCCGTGAGATTCCTGAGGTGGGACCCCGATTTGTCTGCTTGCCTCTAGTGTCTACCCTCTTCAGTTCTCTTGCCAATTCATCTTACAAAATCTCGCCTAGAGTCCGGCTCTGCTGCCACGACTCCCCTGCTCCATAAGTTTCAATGGCTCCCTATTGCCTAGACTCGAAAAGCCCAACTCATTCAGACATAAAAGCCATTGCTGTAGTCCCAGCTTGGTCCTGCTCTGACAGATTCCTTCACCCCGCTGCTGGTGCCACACTATGCTGATACACACACCTCCACGTCCCTGCCTCCAATGCTTCCGCTGCCTTTGTTCCTGGTTCATCCTTGCCACCAGCCTATGAGCACCACGAGGTCAGTGACCTGGATAAAGGCATGTCTGGGGCCTCATTCAGTGCCCAGCTCATAGCAAGAATTCAAGCTGGGTGAATGACTGTCACCTTATTTCCCACCGCTGGGCCTTTGCTCATGCTGTTCCCTCACCCCGACTCCCCTTCCCATCCTCAGCACCTAGAAATATCACCCAGGGAATAGACAAATGCTCCCTCCTGTCCCTAGGCTGGGAGATAATTCTGGATACTTCTGCTCTTATGACCTTGAGAGACCACATCTGGGGCTGAGCGTCAGGGGTAGACCCAGAGTCAAAGGGCAGAGTGCGGGATAAGGGTTGTGAACGCTCTAAAGTTCATCCAGACACAGACAAGTTCATGGCAGGACCTCAGGAAGCCTCCTAACTTCATGACTTCCTGTTTTGATTTTTTTCCTTCTCTTCTTTTATCTTTGTGTTTCTCAAGATGAGAAGGGTTGGCTGACTTTTCCAGTTAAGATCCTTGGCTCTTTGCACGTGTGTATGCGTGTGTGCCCGCAGAGGAGGGGGGAGAGGCTCTGGGGGGCAGGGGGTTTGTGTGGGGAAGGGCAGTAAGGAATCCTGTCGCTTCTGGTATTTCAGTTCTGGGAGACACAGTTCTCCCAGGCTCCAGTTCTCCCAGGCCCAGGCTCCCAGGCTCCCAGGCCTCCCTTGTCCACGATCCTAGGCGGTATCCATTTACAGACTCCATGAGAAGAGACAAGAGGCTCCCTGAGTCTGGGATAGAACATGTTGAGTGACCAGTGAGTGAGTGTGTGTGTGTGTGTGTGTGTGTGTACTGGGGAGGGGCCTAATGCTTGTCTCTGCAGTTTCCTGATTACTGGCCCCTTTTAAAACCCCCTGTGCTAAAACACATACAGAAGGTAGGAAAACTCCAAACCTACTGTGCCTGAGAACTCTGATGGGATGTCCTGGGGGTGGGTTTCTGCCTTTGGCTGTTATTAACCTACTGGGGGAGACAAGACAAAGAACCAGACAATTGGTGCCCTGTGCTTTGGCAGGGGGAATGTGGGGGGTGGGGAGGGGAAGCTATGGGAGCACAGAGGAGAGACCAGAACTAGAGACCCTGCAATCAGGAAGGTCTTCCCAGAGGAGGTGCTGAAGATCCAAAGGACTGAGAGCACACAGCCAGGGACAGCCTGGGGAATGCTGAAGACACAGAAGGACAAGCACCTGAAAGGCCCGGGTATATTTGGGAAGGCCAAGTAAGCGGAGACAGACAAGGCCTCAGAGGAAGGCCCAGACCAGATGGTTTAGGAAGCTGCTGGCCTTGGGAAAGAGTCTGGACTCTACCCCATGGCAAGGGGAGCCACTGATGGTTTAACACAGGAGAATGGGCTGCAGCGGGACCCAGATGGGCCAGGCAGTCACGGCAGAGTAAGAGCTATGTCATACTCAGGGAGCCCAGGAGCCCGAGGGAGGTCGGGGAGGGCCCCCCAGCCCAAGGAGCAAGCTTCCTGGTCTCCCAGGCCTTAAGTGTGATGGGGGAGGGCGTGGGGGAGAGGCTGCAGAGGAAAGAGGTCTCCAGCATCCCAGTCCCCCATCACGCCCCAGTGTCCCACTGTAGGGAAGGAGGATGTGGGCAGAAACCCGTGAACCGCTGGAAATGTAACAGAAATGGCAAAAACACACGAAAAATACAAAAAAGTACAAAACAGAAGACGGCATCTGTGCAAATTGCGGGGAAAGACATAGCTTTGAATGAATAGAAAAACACATTTCTCGTTCCGGCAGAAAACCAAAAGAGGGTGCTCACAACCCTCTCGAGGCCGTCAGCAGGAGCACGGGGGCCTGGCCTTCTCCTCCCTGCCACAGAGCCCCGCTCTCCCGGAAGGTGGGGGAGCTCCATGGGGTCGACCACACAGGCTCTGCAGGGGCTCCCCGTTTCTTGACCCCAAGCAGGCCTCCTTCTGTGAGCCTGGTGCCGCTCCCCAGAGGCCCTGCCACAGAGAGGGCCCTGGTGGAGACCCGCCCCAAATGGGTGCAGCCCGGGGAGGGATGGGGGCATGGACGACCCTGAGGTGAAGCCTAGGCAAGGTCAGGAGCTCTGCTTTTTTTTTTTTTTTAATTTATGTATTTATTTCCAGAGAGGCAGAGAGAGCGTGCAGGGGAGGGGCAGAGAGAGAGAGGAAGAAGGAGAGGGAAAGAGAGAGAGAATGAGAATCCCAAGCAGGCTCCACACTGTCAGCACGGAGCCCCATGCGGGGCTTGAACTTGAGAACCACCAGATCATGACCTGAGTGGAAACCAAGATTCAGACGCCTAACCAACTGAGCCACCCGGGCGCCCCAGCCCTCTGCTTCTTGGCCCAGAGGCCTGAATGTCTGATAGACCAGGGGTCGTCTCAACAGAGACTCCCTACCCCTGGCCTTCTGGTATGTTCCAAGGGGATGTTGTCAAGAATATAAAAATCCCTTCCATTTGCTGTCTGGGCCACAGAAGGAGGAGAGAAAGGGGAACGTGCTGGCCTCAGGCCCTTGCTGCGACATCCCTGCATATGTCTCCTGCGGTGTGAAATGAAACTCAGTCGGGGTTATTATTTCTGTCCAGTCCACTCGAGGTTCGAGGGCTGCTACTGGAAAGGCCAGTAGCCTGGGAGTCTCCTGACTTGGGCTTTATCTCAGTCCTGCCGCTCACTGGCTTGTGGCCTGGGACAAGTTCCTGCCTCTCTGGGCCTCAGTCTCTCCCTCTGAAGAGTGGAGGCATTCTGGAGGGCCCCACATAACAAACACGTGGTCCACTTGCCACCCCCAGGACTTCTGTCTCTACAGTCGGCATGGCTAATGGCTCACCACGTCCCGCTTGAGCCCCGTGATCCTTCTTGGTGATCAGCATGGGGACGTCTGAATGTCTGCCTGGGACCATGTGACCCTCTAGAGCTCTGACAGCTGTGCGCTAAGCCCCTGAGAGTCAGGGTACCTCTCAGCATTCAGAGAGGATTCCCGAGGCCTCTGGTAAGTTAAGCCCCACAGATGCCTCCACATCTGCCTTTTCCTCTCCAGACCCATGGCGCCCACACCCCCCTGAGGTACTCCAGCAGCCTTCCAATTCGTCTCCTTGGTGCCTGGCTCTTCTCGAACCCCAGGGTGAGGTCGGCATTCCATAATTATCGCTTTCATCCTACGGCCCCTCCAGAAGCTTCCATGGTTGTAACCATTTGTAGGAATTTGGGCTGTTGGATATCCAAGTTCCTTTCCTGATTTGGTGGGGGGGGGGGGGGGCCCCCCCGCTGATACTCCACTGATGGGATGTAGCACCTCACCTTCTGTGATGAGAGGTGAAGAGGGGCCTTTCCTACCCAGGGTCCTTTGCTGGCCAAGGAGGGGCATGTGACCCGGTGTGGCCAATCAGACCTCCCACCTGGGATGGCAGATGACTGACTCCACTTGCTGCTCGGGACCCTCAGGGGCTGACTTGGTGCCTCCCAGCGTTCCAAGTCTGGTTCTTCATCACCCCCAGCCCCTTGAACCTGGGAAGGCCCCCCCAGTCCCTGGCTGCTTAAGAGGGCCAGCGTGACCTCTGTCACAGCTAGCAACAGGAATCCTCACTGCATCATGTGCCTTGTCCGTACGTCATCAGATCCAGGTTATCTGTTTGGCCTTGGAGGGGCCCGCACCCTGGTCCCACCTGCGCTCCTCCAATCTCACCCCCCAGTTTGTTCAGCTCTATTGGGGTTCTACTTTTCAGACTGTCAAGAAACAGACCCAGTGTTAAATGTTATGTCTCAGATCCTCATAAAATACAAGAAATCTCCCTAATTCCCAGAATTCTCAGACTGCTTCTCGCATCGGGAAGAAACCCAGAGCTTCTTTGCCAGATCATGTGTGTCCTGACCCTTGGTTTGGGACAATATGGTCCCCAAATCAGGGGGGGAGGGTTCCCACTGGCCCACGACTGCCTCACTTCCCGCCCCCACATTCCTCAGGACACTCATCTTTAAAAAGACCTCTGTATGCCCTGGCCATCCTTCAGGAGTGACCCTGCCTCCTGCTCCCGCTAAGACATCTTGTCTGACTCCTCCACATCTCGTGATTCCCCGTCTTCCATCAGCTTCAGTAGCCCTTCTCCCCGTAACCCACTCTTGGGGATAATGCTGGCTGTCATTTACTGAGGGCCTTCCACGTGTCAGACCTGAAATCAAGTGTCACTTAAATTATTTGTCACAATAGCCTTATGAAGTACGTATCACTGTGTCCATTTTGCAGATAAGGAAACCAAAGCTCAGGGGGATCAATTAATACAGCGGCAAGGCCAGAACCCAAGCCTCAGTCTGGGTGACTCCTGAATCAGAATATAAGCTACACAAGGGGTGGTGCTTGGCCTAGTTCTCTCCTGTAACCCGGATGCCTGGAATTGTGCCTGACTGAGGGTAGGATCTCAGGAAATTTTTGTTGAATGCCATAAACTATATGGATGAGAATAATGCTACAAACTCTGGACCTAACCAGATCCCCTGTATAGTTGCATGGGTCGTGCACTGCACAAATCAAAGGGGTACCATTCACATGGTGTATGGTCTTCTGTGGTTCTCTGGGCCTAACCATGATGCTGCCCTGCTTTTCAACTTAGCCCCGCCTTGTATTGTTTGCCTTGTTTCACGGATGCTGGTTGTTTCTCCAAGAGCTTATCAGCACCTCCATCTTAAATGAGAAAACCATGGACGGTTCTCAGCAGAGTGTGGGATACAAATAAAACCTAAGAAGTATAAGGCATGCTTCTTATGCCCTCTGGCCCTAAATACAATGTCAGTCTGTATTCAGGATCAAATAACGCCCCCCAACCACACGCTGCCAGTTGCCCAGATGCTGCTTTTGTCAGTAGTGGGAGTGGATCCTCGGGCACTATTCATACTTCCCAGAGCTGGGCCCTCCTCTGCTTTGTCTTTTTGGAATTGTCCACTGGGAGAGCCCACCATCCATCAAGAGCATGCAGACTCTGCAGGGTCCAATGCCTGGCATCTTCCTTGCAAAGACTCAGTCCTGGGCCGGCACTGCCCACACGGAAGCTGAGAACCCGAGGGCAGGGCAGGGGACCCCTGGCTCAGACCCTCAGCCTTGGTCCACCAGGCCACAGGGGCTGCCCCACCTCCAAGGCAATGGTGCTGGGACATCAATGGCCTTGAAACCCCCTTTATGTTTTATTCTTTTTAAAAGTTTATTTATCTTGAAAAAATTTTTAATGTTTACCCCTTTACTTTTGAGAGAGAGCGAGAGAGCACAAGTGGGGGAAGGACAGAGAGAGGGGGACACACAGAATCCGAAGCAGGCTCCAGGCTCTGGGCTATTGGCACAGAGCCCGATGTGGGGCTCCAACTCACAAACCGTGAGATCATGACCTGAGCCTAAATCAAGAGTTAGGGGCGTCTGGGTGGTTCAGTCGGTTAAGCGTCCGACTTCGGCTCAGGTCGTGATCTCGCGGTTCTGGAGTTCGAGTCCCACATTGGGCTCTGTGCCGACAGCTCGGAGCCTGGAGCCTGTTTCAGATTTCATGTCTCCCTCTCTCTCTGCCCCTCCCCCGCTCATGCTCTGTCTGTCTCTATCTCTCAAAAATAAACATTAAAAAAATTAAAAAAAAAAAAAAGTCAGATGCTTAACCCACTGAGCCTCCCCAGGCTCCCTTCTTAGATGTCCTGCCCCATCCCAGGCCCCTTTTATGCTGCATCTGCTGAGGTCGGGTGATCCTGGGGGACCAGGTGATGTGTGAAGGCACAGACTGCACACAGTCTGAGCTCCCGGGGCCGGCCTCTAACTCTGGCTCTGCTCACACTGCTGCGTGACCGAGCAAGTTCCTTCCTCCCAGCGTTTCAGTGTCGTCAGGAGACAATAACCGTAACCCCCCTCGGCCCAGCCTGGCACCAAATAAGCACTCAACCAACCTCAGTTATCATTATCGTTTGCAAAATCCCCGCCCCTGTGCTCTGCCCTCCCCAGCCCCCTCCCCGCCCCCTCCCTCCTCGCTCCCCATACTGGGTTCAGTGCTTCACTGAGGCTGCATCTCGAGGGTGGGGCAGGTGCCTAACCCATCCTCGCAACCCCAGACCTAGCACGGCCCCCCGCACACGAGCTCAGGGGTGTCTGCGGGACAGAACTGAAACACCGGGGCCCTTCCCGCTCTGACAGCCTATGGTTACAAATTGAACCTCCACCCATTTGCTCATCAGACACAGACAAGGACCCTCCCTGGGCTTGGCACTGGCCACTTAGCAACGAAATCCCTCCTTTGAATGCGAGCTCCGTGACGCTGTCTGTTTTGGTCACTGTTGTATCCCCAACACTTAGCACAGTGCTGGGGACAGGACAGACTAGACTCTCAAGAAGTATTGATGGAATGGATGTATGAGTGAGAAGCAGGTGACATTTTCCAGAGGGTCCCTACCCTCCCTCACCCACCCACCCACAGGGCCAGGGCAGGGGCTGGCTCCCACTGTCAAGCGGCGCTGGGCTGCGGGACGGGGTGGGGAGGGGAACACAGCCCCCCGGCCACCTGGCCTCAAGCCAGACCCATTATCTTTCCAGTGACCCGGGGCTACTCTGATTCTCAAACAATAAATCCGCGAGGCCTGGTCTGTGTAGGACAGCAGCGGATGCAGCCGTGAAGGCTGGGGGTTGAGGGTGCAGTGCCTGTGTGTCCGGGGCCCCCCACAGGAGACCGTGTGGGCAGCTCTTCTGAGCTTGGCCCTGGCTCCCCACCAGCCAATCCCTGGGACACCATCTGTGGTTGCCCCCTGCCCCCAAGCCACCTCCTGGGGACTCTGGGTGAGAGTGGGAAGAGAGGGCTCGCATAAGCACAGAGACTGGGGCTCCCTCGTCTGCTAGAGCGCACACCCTGTGCTGTGGAGCCCCAGGCCACAGACTGGGTGGGAAGGGGCTGTACCCTACGTGGGGCTGCAGGGTGAGCTAGCGGCCAGCAACATGGGTGCTAAGCAACTCTCCTGGGGATGTCACGTGCACATTAGGCCTTAGGAAGGGGCAGTGACACCTGGGGTTCAAGGGGGCCGTTATCCTTGCTATTCAAGTGGCTCCCTTAACTTCTGTCACCTCAATCCCGATAGCTGAAGAGAAGACCTTCAGCTAAATAGGTTCTAAGGAAGTCGAAAGCCAAGGTGGGCCAGGAAGAGAAGGAGAAGGTTCTGCTTGAATTCAGGGGTCCTCCCTTGGAGTGTCTGTGCAGCTGACAGTGACTCCCTAACTACGGCCCTTATTCATAGATGGGGAGGCTTGCAGCCATGTTAACTCCTCCCCAAACACACCCACCCACACACACACACACACACACACACACTCTAAGCCGATTGGATCAGAATGAACATTAAAGCTGAGCCTGATTCACATCCCCTCCCTCATTGGTCCCTGGTCCCTGATTGGACCAGGAGGAACATTTAAGTCAAGCCGAGCCAATCAGAGCACCCGACGACCATTATTTAAGGTTGTAACTGTCCCTTCACCCTCCCACATCCCTGTCCCCTTCCCTGATTTCTCTTCCTAGCCTTATCTTCCATGATACAACTTACTCTATTGTCAGTCTCCCCCACTGGAATGTAGGCCTCAAGAAGGCCAGGGTTTTTGTCTGTTTTGTTCCCTGCCGCGTCCCGAAGTGCTTCTAACAGTGCCTGGCACATAGTAGTTGCTCAGCAAAAATCAGTCGGCTGAATGAATTCTCTTTCCAGGAGACATAATAATAATTCACATTTACTGAGCACCTACTGTTGGTGTTTTTCTAAGTACTTTAAATGTGTGTTCGCTTATTATCTCCATTTTATAAATGGCTTGCCTAAGGTTACATGGGGAGAGGCAGAATTCAAAGCTGTCTTGCAGGGGCTGGGTGTATCTATGTGTATTATTCTATGAGAGATATTGGTTTTATGGTCTGCAAACACATTTATAAACATCTTACTGGAATTCTCACTGTTCCCCTGGGGGAGGTACTATTTCCCTAATTTTAGAGAGGAGCGAACTGGGGCTCAGAAAGGTTAATTGACTTGCACAAGGTCCCACAGCAAAAAAGCAGCAGAGCTGGAAGTAGCACCTAGGACTTGACACTCTCCCCCTGAGCCCCGGTTCTTTTCAGACACTAAGGCAGCTCCTGGAAAATGCTGTTCCTGCCCTCGGAAACGTTTGCTTTCTCTAGGAAGATAAGCTAGAGGAGGGGACAGATTTGCAGGCCCAAGCAGAGGCTGAACTGACTGGGGAAGGAGAAGTAACACAAGCTTGTTTCCCCTCTGTTACTGTGAAATCCTTATAAAGGAACAGCAGCAAAGCAGAAGGCAGACACTGGAAGGGGAAATTGGAGCACACGGAAGGGGGGTGCGGTACAAACACTCCAATTCATGCCGGATCCGAAGTATCTTCACCATCATGGCTGCCTTCTTCAGATTACCTTCTGCTCTATTTCCCAATTAAAGGATGGCTCATAGACCTGAGAACAATACTGTACTTCCGGCCCGTGGTCTGGCCAGCACAAAAGGGAAGGGGAAGATTTCCTCCTTTCTTGACTCTAAGATCTTACTGGTTTGTGAAAGGATCACGGACTCCTCAGCTGACTCATACCTGAAACTCCACCATTAGGGATTAATTCCTTTGGTGCTACACCTTGCTGCTTTTTACACGTCGATACTCCGGAGAAGTGCGGTGGTGGGAGATGTTGTTGATCATATTCATTCTGAGTATGCTTTGGGGACTTCCCTTGAGGCAGGTCTGAGGAGAAAGAGCTAAGGCTACTGGCTAAAAGGGGGAGAGGGGAAATGAGAACCAATGCGGTGGCCGGGGTCGGTGCAAACTCTTAACCTCAGACTCTGGCTGACGAGGTCACTGGCCATCACCGAGTATGGTGTGCTTCATGCTGTGTCCCACAGGAGAGCTCCTACCCATGAGCCTCTCCAGTGGTCAGAGCCCCTGCCCCCTGCACACCCCACCATCCGTGTGAAAGCCCGAGAAGCGAGGGCACTTGCTCAAGTCACCCAGGGGGGAAGTGAACAATGGCTATGTCCAGGGCCACACCCAGGTCTGCAGACACTCAGGTCGGTGCCCAGTCCCCACCCTGTCAGTTCTGGAGGCCCTGCGCACCGGAAGGGAGCACAGAGATCACCCAAGGGTGGTTCACGGGCTTTGTTCCCATGTTACGGACACTGGTGGGGCATTCTGCTTCCCCCTCCTGCCTTCTGGAACATCTGTGCAGGGGATACTCCCCACCCCCTCTCCTGAAGCGCCAGCAGGGAGCTCTCAGATCCCAAAGGGTCGCTTCTCATCTGGAAAGCCTCAACTGGTCAGAGGACAGTGCAGTGGCCAAGCCAGGGAAGCTGTGCTACTGCGTTGCCACCAGCAGAGGGCGGTGGCGGCGCTGCTCTCAGCCTCATCCAGAACGCTGTATTTAGACTGTGTGGGAGGAGATTTAGCAGACCGGCTCTTCCTTAGGCTGGGGTTCTTGAGACACGCTTCAGCCTTGACCTAAATGCTCACAGTCATAGTAGCTCGCTATTATGCTCAGTTCACCAGAAAACTCTTCTTTATACTGCCATGAAAATCCACCTCCTTGTACGTCTTGCCATAAGCGCCCTAACTCTGCTTCTGGAGCCACACAGAAAAAGTCAACTGCTTTTTTATTTGCCAGCCCTCGGGAGCTGAAGTCTCTTTCCTAGTTGGTCATCCACAGTGCTGTGTGACATTGGGCAAGACACTTTCCTTCTCTGGGTCTTTATTTCTTACCTATAAGAAAATAGAATGGATCCTGATAAATCCTGAAGCTCTTCTTTCCAATTCTGACATTTCCAATGACACCCCTTTCAGAGTTCCTGCTGAAGGGTAGAAGAGGGGACCCTGCACCCCCCCCCCCGCCTCTTGGCTGGGGTTCCCCACACTCACAGTGGCTCCCGACACTCCTTCCCCACCCTCCAAGCGACAGCCTGTTCTTAGCCCCTTTCCCTCGGGGTTTGGTTTCCCCTGGCTGCTGTGTATTCTCAGCCACCTCCACCTGAGCTCACTGGCACCCCAGGCCACCCCGACACCTTCCACTAATCCATCTGACCCAAGCCGCAGGTCACTGAGCTCACATTCCACCTATGGTCCCAGAATGCCTGGCCACTTGGTGGGGAGCGGGAAGGATGGGTTTGTGGGTGGCAGGTCCCCACCTCAGAACCCGGAGGGCCTGGCTTCTTGCCTTGATTGATCTTACTCTCTTTCTCCCTCCCCCCAGGCCCCTTTGTCCCGGACCAGCCTTCTTCCTGGTTCTGGTGATGCTGCTTCCTCTCACTTCCAGAGCTGAGCCACCGCATCATTTGTGGTTTCTCCTGAGTCAGGACTATGTGGTTACACGTACTCAAAGAGGTCAACTTGAAGACGTTCAACAAGTTCTCTCTCTCTCTCTCTCTCTCACACACACACACACACACACACACACATACACACACACTCCAAATGATCAAGTTCTTCTGTTATCCCCGGGGAGAATCCTATTATTTGGGGTGTAAGTCTTCTCCAAGCTGCACTCAGTGAATTTCATCCCTCCCTATTCACTGTTTCTGCGAATTGCCCATCACGCTTTCCCGGGCTGCTGAAAAAGTCCGGCATGGTCAGAATCCTGTGAGCTGACGCATCAGCCTATGCCCCATCCCTGTCCCCCCTCAGAACACTACCTGATCCCGCAAAGCATTTTATTTTATTTTTATTTTTAATTTTTTTTTTAACGTTTGTTTTTGAGACAGAGAGCATGAACAGGGGAGGGTCAGAGAGAGAGGGAGACACAGAATCCAAAACAGGCTCCGGGCTCTGTGCTGACAGCACAGAGCCCGACGCGGGGCTCGAACTCACGGACCGTGAGATCGTGACCTGAGCCGAAGTCAGACGCTTAACTGACCGAGCCACCCAGGCGCCCCCCATAAAGCATTTTAACCGTGGGATGTGGTGGGAGGCAGCCTCCAAGGTGGTGCCCTGCAGTCTCTAGTTCCTGGTAGACACAACTCCCGTAGCCCCCTCCCACATTTTACCAGGGTTGGTCTGTGACACTAATGGAATGTGGTGAGAACTATAAAAGCCTGTGGTTTCTGCCTCGGGCCCTCCTCTCTTGGATCTCCTCTCAGGGGAAGCCAGGGGCCATGGGTGAGGACATTTAGCCTCCGTAGAGACCCAGGTGGCAAGGAATTAGGGCCTCCTGCCAACAGCTCTGTGAGTGAGCCCGGAAGCCTACGTGCCCCAGTCGAGCCTTCAATTGAGTGCAGCCCAGCAGACAAACGAACTGCAGCCTCATGAGAGATCCTGGGCCAGATCTACCCAGCTAAGTTTGGCAGTCATTCATTATGCAACACTAGAAAATGAATACAAAACTAATGATTCTAAACGTTTCTACTTTGCCTTCTTGGTCCCTATCCAGTTCCCGACATGGTTGGTTATCTATAATAAAAACAACCTTTTTATTAGCAGGACACTGTCAGGGATTTCTTTATGGAGCCCTCAAACCACCCTAGAATGATCTCTCCAGTAAGTTCATGTTTATTTCTGGCCCAGGGGCATCAAATCAGAGCAAGCTAAGAGACAGCCTTGCACACTGCTCTCCAAGAAAATGGGGCCACCCAGTGATGCACCAAAAGTCAGGGGCAACCGCGGGACTGGGTTTCTTGCTAGCTCTCCTGGCTCTGGCCCGCTCCCGCGTTTATGCAAAGCCCTGCCACTTCTTTCAGAGAACACATCCCACCTACTGGGTGAGAAAAGTCTACAAAGCTCTTCACAGCCACCCCCACTCTGCCCTGGCCAGAGAGAGGCCCTGTAACCATTCTCATCAGGAAGCCTCCCCGTTTGCAGACAGACAAACATGCCAACAAATAAGCCATGGTCCAAATGTGAACAAGATGCCCTGCTTCTCAAGGTCAAATCCTGTGTCAGGTTTTCTAAGGGATGTGTATTTATGTGTATTTCTTTGTTTAGCTCAAGCAGAGTAACCTTGAGCTTGAATGGCTTCCACTGCACCGAGGTAAAAACTCAAACTCCTTAGTATGATCTCCAGGTCCTGGATAATCTAGCCCCTGCCTAACCGTCCATCTCTTCTGCATCTCTGCTCTCCTGATCACCCATGATGCCTCCCCTATATTGGCCTTATTTGCTGCCTTGAGCCTTAGCACACGCTGTTCCCTCCTGCTAAGACACTCTTCCAGGTGGACTTTACATAACTGACTCCTTTCCATCCAAGTTTTCAGAGAGGTCTTTCTTGACTATCTTATCTAATATGTCCCTCCCAAGTCTCTATCACGTCACTGAGTTGGGCTTTTTTCACAGCACCTACTGTGTATGAAATAACCTCAATGACTGGTTTGTTTCCTTGTTTATTGTTTGTCTCCTTGACTGGCCCACACAGCTCCTGAGAACAGAAACCTTGTCTGTATACCTGTCTATACTGTTTGCATGATCCAGAAGCTTCTCTGATCTCTTGGAGCTCCCTTTCCTGCTCTCCCTCCATGCCCCTCCCCCCACCCGCGTCCTGCAGATTGCCAAGTGTGCATACTCAGGGGAGCAGAAGCCCCAGGTCGTGATGCTGACCGAGGCTTGCTATACGCCAAGGACTGCTGACCTCTTGGTCTGTGTCATTCTGGTTTCTTCTGGCTCTATCACTTTCCAGCTGTGTGACTTCGGGGGAGTTACCCAGCTATCCTGTGCCTCAGTTTCCTCATCTGTAACACGGAGCAGCCCCTGTTTCATGGGGCTGCTGTGAGCACTCCAATAAGACAAGGAACAGTCCCTGGCCCATTGTATGTCCTCAACGGGTGTGAGCAATTGTTGTTCTTACAACACCCCTGTCAGGTAGGATTTATTGCCTCTAGTTTATAAGTAAGAAACCAAGGCTTTAGGGTCTAGTAGCTTGGCTAGGAAGTAGCTGAATCCGAGCTGAATTCTAAGTCCCAAAGCTCCTGACTTCATGGTCACATATTCCAATTCTTCCTACAGAAATGGCGCTAACTGGTCTGAATTCGCTCCCCCTTCCCAGCAACTGCCTCCTAGCACATACAGAACTAGCTCTTTCTGTATTCCTCCAGCATGAGGCGGTGCCCACATTACCGCGGTCTCTAGTGCACCCTCCCATCTCATGGATGGGGCAAACTGAGGCCGAGAAGGGGCTTGTGAGTGAGCCGAGATGCCCAGGGCAAACCCTGTTGCGTGATGCTAAGTTCACAGGATGCTGCTCCCAGATGCCCAACCAGGCTGCTCCTTCATGTGGGAGAATGGCTGCAGGTGGCTGAGCTGGGGTCTGTCAGAAGCCTCAGTCTTATCCACAGGGTGTCACTACCCGCCCCTCCCCACCCCCCAGGGCCTTACATTCAAAGCTTGTAGTCCAGAAGACTTCGGGCCGTGGCCAACACTTGTCACCACCCTGTACCTCAAAACGTTTCTTGGTCCTAAAAGATCCTGGCCCAGTATCCTGGTGGAATCCTGGGTGTTGGAACAGAAGGATGGGAGGACATTGTCCATGGTCTCGAGGAGCCCAGTGGGTGTAGCAGGAACAGGTGTGAAAACAGAGTGAGGCCAGCCACGTGGTAGGGACGGTGTGAGCAGAATCTGGTGGCAGACCAGAGGGAGAAACATGATAGCCCCGGGGGGCTTCCCCCAGGTGGTGCCCCAAAGCCGTGTGGGGCGGACCGCTAGCAGGAAGAAGGGCACAAGGGTGGGTAAGACCAGGACCAGCTCAGGGGTGGGACGGAGGGGTGCATGTGGGGGGCGGGGGAGATCCCGTGGAGCCAGGGCAGGTGTGAGCTTAGCCCGGAAAGAGAGGGGAGACCCTGGGCACTTTCAGAGTGGGAGAGGGCCCCTGCAAGTGAGGGAGAGTCGGAAGAGATGAGGTTGGGGACAGGGACACCCAGGGCCCGTCTGCCATGGGCCTTCCTCTGACAGAAGCAGACTGGTCCTTCCACTGCCCCGAGGAGGGGTGAGAACCATAACTTGCCCAAGGTCACATAGCTTATTCCTGGCAATGCCAAGATTTGAACTCAAGTCTATCTGACTATGCAGCTGTGTGTGTGTGTGTGTGTGTGTATAACGCATTAACATATATAGATAATTAATTAATTAATTGCTTTTAACTGAAGGAGGTGACTGCAATATATAAATAAAAATAACAGTGCAGAGGCCTCCTGTCCACCACAGGGGTGAGAGAGGCACAAAGTTCCCTTGGCCCTTTCCTTCCCCGTGCCCCGACCCCCAGCCCCCATACCCTTGCCTGTTGCCCAGTCCAGCTGTCCAGGAAGAGGTCACCTGGAGAAGGAGGGAAATACCTTCTCAGGCCGCTTCCCTTTCTTTGTCTGGGGCTCTGCTAGGAGGGGTCCGCTAGGCAGGAGGCAGAGATGGAGAAAGGAAGGAAGAAAGGAAATCCCCCCCAGCTGTCAGGAAAGAGGGTGTCTCTTGGAAATGCGCTCTATGATCCCTGGGTCCTGTGGAAGCTCAGAACACAGGGGCAAGGGGCTGGGGGAGCTGAGCATCACCTCACCCACTTCATGTCCTGAAGTCTGGGCTTCCCTCAACTTCTGACGCCTATGTGACACCTCGGGCAGGGCACTAAGTGGCCTGGGGCCTGACTCTCGGTATTTGTACATTTAAGCATCATCTGATGGCACAACGTGAGCCAGGTCCTCTGCCAACTACACAACATGTCTCCAAGGAAGTCTGTCTGAAGACCCTTCTCTGCCTCAAACAAATAGAGCACCCAGCATTGGCCAATACAGTATGCTGTTGATAGTAGAACATGGGTGGTGTTCACTGCAAAACTATTTAAACTTTAAGGTATGTTTGTAAAGCTTCATAATAAAATGTTGGTGGAAAAAAAAGCTATCTTCCTCAATTCAAAGTATTTATTTATTTATTTAATTTATTTATTTTTGAGAGAGAGGGAGAGAGAGAGAGAACAGGGGAGGAGAAGAGAGAGGGAGGCAGAGGATCCAAAGCGAGCTCTGCCCTGACAGCAGAGAGCATGATGCGGGGCTCAAACTCCCAAACTGTGAGATCATGACCTGAGCCAAAGTGGGACGCTTAATTGACAGAGCCACCCAGGCACCCATCTCAACTCAAAGTATTTAATGGGTAAACATGTGATGTAGGTTCATCAAAGTTAGGAATAAAGTACTACTGTTTGCTTAACACTTTCCTAGAGGTGCTAGCCAATGCAATTAGAAAAGAAAAAGTTACTAGAAAATTATAAGTAAAGAGGTGAAACTATTACTACTCGCAAATGAGAAGATAACATCTTTAGGATACCTGAGAGAAAATCCTGAGAAAGTACCATAAACAATTAGTAAATTTAGTAACATGGTGAGATAAAAAATGAACATATAGCAACCTATGGCTTTCTAATATGCAGTCACCAGTTTGCACCATATAATGGAAAAAGGGGCCCCATATACAATACCAACAGCAAAACAGTAAATACAGATGGCAAGAAATGCAGAGATCTATCTGAAGGAAAATTTTAACTTACTACAAAAGGGCACAAAGGACTAGAACAAGCAAACTACAAACACAGACTCAACATCGTAAGGTTGTCCACTCTCTCTAATTTATCCTATGCAGGGGAAGAGATCGGATGGTCCGTAAATAAGCCCAAACACATACAGAAATGTAGAATGTAGCAAAGATTGCAGCTCCAATCAGATGATCTGAAATATGGATGACTCACTAAGTGGTATGAACACAACCAGATGGGAAAAAAAAAAAATTAAGATGAGTCTACACCTCATACTTCACAAACAAGGCAAATTTATTATTATTTTTTTTAAGCTTATTTATTTTGAGAGGGAGAGAGAGAGCATGGGCGGGGGAGGGGCAGAGAGAGAGGGAGGGAGAGAAAGCATCCCAAGCAGGCTCCGGGCTGTTAGTGCAGAGCCCAACACGGGGCTCAATCCCATGACCGTGAGATCACAACCCGAGCCGAAATCAAGAGACTGAGCCACCCAGGTGCCCCTCCACCAAGGTAAATTTAAATATAGATTTAAATATAAAGATGAAGTTGTAAAGGTACTGGGAGGCATGGAGGGAAACTACTGTATAACCGTGGAGAAGGGAAGGCTTTTCCAACCATGGCCCAAGATCCAGAAGCCATAAAAGAAGAGACTGGTAAATTAGACCTCTTGAGATTTAAAACAAGAAACCTGCATTACAGCCACACCATTTGAGAGATATAGCTGCAACTCCTATCCCCCGAAAGGGCTAATTTCCCTAATATACAAATAACTTAATCGATAAAAGAATCCATGACCTTTTAGAAAAACAGATGAAGGAAATGTATAGACGATTCCCACCAAAAGAAACTGCAGATAGATTTTGAACATGTAAAGATATTTCAACTTCGTTTTTAATAGAATGCTACTGGAAACCATTCTGAGAAAAGTTTCCCACACATCACCTTAGCAAAAAACTTTAAAAGTATGCCAACACTCCAGTTTTAAGGGGGCAAGGAAACAGGCACACTTACACTTTGCTGGTGAGGACGTAAACCGTTACAACCTCAGTGGAAGACAATTGTGCCAATATCTATCGAAATTTCAAAAGCACCTGCCCTTTCCCGCTAATGTGAAATTCTTAACTAAGGAATATTTACATGCAATAAAAGGCAGAGATCTCTATACAGCTCATTGCATTTCTATATACGTATACACTTGTGTAACCACCACTACAATCAAGACACAGAACATTTCCATCACCCTAAAAGTCTCTTCATGCCAACCCCAAATGCAACCTCTCTTCTCACGTCTGTCAGCGTAAATCATTTTCGCCTCGTCCTGAACTTCCAGTAAGTAGAATCATATGATGTGGACTGTTCTGTGTATGGCTTTTTCTGATCAATGTATTTTATTTATTTATTTATTTATTTATTTATTTTTTAATTTTTATTTTTGGGACAGAGAGAGACAGAGCATGAACGGGGGAGGGGCAGAGAGAGAGGGAGACACAGAATCGGAAACAGGCTCCAGGCTCCGAGCCATCAGCCCAGAGCCCGACGCAGGGCTCGAACCCACGGACCGCGAGATCGTGACCTGGCAGAAGTCGGACGCCCAACCGACTGCGCCACCCAGGCGCCCCTCAATGTATTTTAAAGATCCATCATGCTGCTGTGGGTATCAGTAGATACTCCCTCTTACTGCTGTGTATTATTCCATTTTTCTGAATCGACCACGATTTGTTTATCCTGCTGATGGATGTCTGGGGTGTTTCTAGCTTGGGGGTATTCTGAATAAAGCTGCTAAGAACGTTCTTTCATAAGACGTTCTTTTGTGGGTATATGTGGTCATTTTCCTTGGGTATAAACCTATGAGTGGGTTCGCGTGGGCACATACTTGTTTTGTTTTATTAGACGCTGCAGAAGGGATTTACAAAGTGGCTGTCACATTTTACGTTCCCACCAGCAAAGCAGGACGGTTCTAGTTGCTCCACAGCGTCCTCAACACTTGAGACGGTCAGTTTGTAAATTTCGACCATTCTGGTGCGTGTGTGGTTCCGACTCATGTTTCCATTTGCACTTTCCCACCGAGCAATGACCCAACGAAGTGCAAATAGGTCTTAAACATACAAAAAGATTTGCAGCCCCAGTCTTCATAAAAATGCTCATTGGAACGACTCTGAGAAAGTAACACCTCTTCACAGGCTTATCGGCCTTTTTGGATATTCACTTTTACATGACGCTCATTTAAGTCTTGCCTTTCTTTCTTCGCCCATTTGGAACGCAGTCGTAGATTATGGATACCAGTCCTTTGTGAGGAATACTCACCGTACGTATTGCTCCCATGTGTGTGGTTTGCCTTTTCACTTTTTTTTTGTTTTAATAATTTTATTTTTTATTTAAAAATTTTTTAATAATTTTTTTAATGTTTATTTGTTTCTTTTGGGGGGCCCCCCCCCCCCAGAGAGAGAGGGAGACACAGAACCCGAAGCAGGCTCCAGGCTCTGAGCTGCCAGCACAGAGCTGAAGTCGGGTGCTCAACCGAATGAGCCAACCAGGCACCCCTAGTTTTTATTTATTTAAATGTTTACTTATTTATTAGAGAGAGTGGCAGAGGGGTAGAGAGAGAGGGGGACAGAGAATTCAAAGCAGGCTTCACACTGTCAGCACAGAGCCCGACGCGGGGCTCGAACCCACAAACCGTGAGATAATGACCTGAGCCAAAGTCTGACACTTAACCAACTGAGCCACCCAGGCGCCCTTGCCTTTTCACTTTCTTAATGGTATCTTTTTTGTTGTTGTTAAACATTCACTTATTTTTCATCATTTTGTTCTTAATGGTATCTTTCAATGAGCAAAAGTTTTTCATTTTGATGAAGTCCAATTTGTCCGTTGTTTTTATAAATTTCTGCTTTCTGTGCCCTGTTAAACCACTTCTGCTTACGAGACTGTCGGGCAGACTTTTCACTCTCTGTCTTCTGGTTACTCTTGAAGTTTAAGCTCCGTGAAGGTTTTACTCCCCGAAAAGAAATACTTAGTTAAAAACTGATGTTATTCTAAATGGGTAAGACTTTCCGTTTGCAGGTATTGGTGAGTTAAGGGCAGTCCCAAGTGGGGAAGAGCTGGAACAAAGTCCCCGAGTGCCTGGGGGCCATGAGAGTGTTTTACAGACCTTTGCCCAGAGCCTCATCCTGGCCTCAAAGCTGCATTCCGACCAGCAGGTGCTCTCACTGTTTCAGGTGCAAGCGCTCTCTGGATGGCTTACAGCCCTGAGCCCACAGCGCTATCTCTGTCAGCACTGCCGGGGCTGGGGGGGGGGGTACCTCATCTACCCCGTATCATTTAAATCTCATTCAGATACCCAGGAATGATTTTTAGGAACGATGTCTGTTGGACAAAGGAGGAAAGTGAAGCTCAGAGAGGTTAAGTAACTTGTCAGAGGTCACACAGCCATTACGTAACCTAACTGGACCCAGGCCTGTGCATCTTCCCCCGTCCGGGACTCTCTGCCACCAGGGTGGGAAAAAAGAGGGTGGAAAGAGAATAGGCAACGGTGTTCTACCCTGGCTCTTTCTCAGGCGGCCCCTCCCCCTCCCAGCCAGGTTGCTGCCTGGCCTCGGGCCCCATCCGCACCCCCACCCGCCCCCCGCTGGCGGACTGCAGGAAGGAGGCACAGATGGCAGGCGAGGACGAGGCCCCCAGCCAGGCTCACCCAGCTGTCGCTTTGGAGAGCACCACGCATCTCCTCCTCCTCCTGCCTTGAACAATTGGGAGCTGGCCAGCCTGGCCCCAGCTGTTCCCTCTCTCTGGTCCAGGGCTCCTGCAGACCCACACTTCTGAGGCCTTTGTCTCTGGGGGTGGCGGCGGCCGGAGTAGCAGGGAGAAGCGTGACTCTCCGAACCACAGGGCTGGACAAGATCTTAGAGAACAATGGGTGCAACGGCTCATTTTACAGATGGGGAAACTGAGGCCCAGCAACACAAAGAGACCTTTCCAAGCTCACAAGGAGCCAGGCAGAGAAGTCAGGCTTCCTCACTGCCAGCAAAGCTTAGGATTTAGGGGTCAGGGGGGCTCAGGCAGGTTCCATTCCATTCCCCCATCAAGCTTTCACCAGAACAATTCTACTTGTCCTGATTTTACACAATGACCTTCCACCTCTGACTTTATCTCGGGGGTCTTTATCTGGGTCCACAGACCCCGTAGGTCTGTGAGCTTGGACAGGAGAGAAATGTCACCAGCTTCGGACTGCAATTTGTTATTTCCTTTGTTTATAAATGTAGGCAACAAAGCCCAGCAAGACTAGCCGAACCTGTAACTTTTTCATCACTAATCACAGATGTTTTCAGATCACATCATATTCTGCTACTGTTGTCCCCACATAATGTTTACATTCAGCACTACTGTGAAATGACAGCACTTATGAGGTGCTCCCCTTGGCCATGTTATTTAATGCGTTATATTTAATCTACATTATTTAATGTGTTATTTAATATACATTAATTAATGTGTTACACTTCATATAAAAGCACATATCCTACTATGTCATAGTTCTGGTATAATTTTGGTAACTATATGTCAGTACTGTTGGTTTCTTTTCTAATCCTAGTTTGTGTAATTAAAAATGTTATTCTCGGGGCACCTGGGTGGCTCAGTCGGTGAAGCGGCCGACTTCGGCTCAGGTCATGATCTCGCGGTCCGTGAGTTCGAGCCCCGCGTCGGGCTCTGTGCTGACAGCTCGGAGCCTGGAGCCTGTTTCAGATTCTGTGTCTCCCTCTCTCTGACCCTCCCCCGTTCATGCTCTGTCTCTCCCTGTCTCAAAAATAAATAAACGTTAAAAAAAAAATGTTATTCTCTGAAGGGGTCCATGGGCTTATGCAGATTGCCCCCTGCCCCGCCCTTACCATTAAGAACCTGTTTTATTTGCACAGCATGTTCCAGCGTTAAGAACTGAAGTTTGAAAACTCTCGTGCATATCTATTATCTCAGGAGACTAAGATTGGGGCCAGAGTCACTCGAGATCAAGGAGTAAACCAGAGGGAAGGGGGCTGGCACCCTACGTGGGGAGCCCGCGGGCACGCCCTATACCGGGCACCCTCTGAGGCTTTCTGTGACATCTCACTGAATCCTCAGGAGGGCCTCTGGGTTGAGACTCAGCGTGTTTTCCATTTTACAGCTGGGGAAACAGAGGCACAGAATAGGAGGTGACTTGCCCAAAGCACATGGCTAGTAAATGGTGGAGTCAGGACTGGAGTCCAGGCCCACGGACGTCAGAACCTTCATGCCTCATCACTGGGCGTTCTGCCTCCCTGTCCGGGCAGACGGAAGCTTCTCACAGAAAGTCCCTGGGGTGTTGCTGTTGCCTGGGTGCTTCTCTTGGTGGGGGGCAGGGAGCAGTGAGGAGATGAGATTCTGAAGGATTTGGGGCCCCAGCTGATCGTCTGACACGTGGGGGCACCCACGAGCTGTGCCGCCTTGACCAAGTCCCTCGCGCTCTCTGGGCCACTGTGTCTCCATCTATAAAATGCAGGGTTCTAAGCGCGGCCATCCCTGCCATGCCCCTCCCGTCCCCTATATCACTTCTGCTCCCTGAAGCGTCCGGGGTCCGTGGACACAGGAGGCGGGAGCTGCAGACGCTGAGGCCGCGTGGCCGCACGCCTCACAGAGCAGGCAAGTGTCTCTCGAGGGCTTGGGGAAGGCCCTTCCGGTGAACAGATCTCATGGGCTGAAATTGTACAACTAGCTGCACATTCCTCTGGGTCTCAAGGATTTGGGTTCCTTAAATCTTACCCTAACCTTAACCAAATGCGAATCCCGTGGGTTGGAGGGGAGCCACTGTCACCACCAACACCTCCGTAGGTCTGATTTGGGACTCTGGCCAGGGGCTGAGGGCAAGAACCCCTGGGAAAGAGCCCCGAGGGCATCTGGGCACGCCCTGCAACCCTGGGAAGACACTTCTCTTTGGGGCCAGGGTTCCTCATGGGTACAGGGAGGTGTGAGAACATGTGATCACTGGAGGCTCCTCCGACCCTGATAATGTGTCAACGTGAGGCTGGAATTGGGGCACTGGGGAGGGGGGTGAGGAGGGGCGGCTGGGAGGGCTGTGAGGCCTCAGGCCGGCTCAGAGCACAGAATCTCAAACTCACACCCACCCAGAGGTCCTGTGCCTTGGATCTGAGCCAGCCAGACTCCAGAGAGCCCCCTGTCCCGATCCCCAGCACCTCTTCACCCCATGATGTGAAATGAAGCGTGTTATAGTTGTTAACAATACACGCGGTATAGCTCAGTTTATTGAGTCCTTGCTGTATACCAGCCGTCATGGTAAACCTCCACATGCCTTATCTCATTTAACCCTGGCAGACAGGGGGGGCTCCGATAAGCAGGCAGGCTGACTACAGAAGGGCATGATCAGGTGCCAAAATGCCCCCAGGCCCCTCCCCAAGTTCCCCTTCCTCTGGGCATTCCCAGCAGTCCCGCCAGTGTGCCCCCACACCCCCAGCCCCGTTCCCTTTTGGGCACAAATGACTGGGCTGTGAGTACCTTCCTCTCTACAATGCTCAGTGACTGTATCAACCAGAGACAAGCCTCCCCCTCGCTGGTTGCAGGCTGGGAAGCCCACGGGCTATTTCTGGGCCTGGGTGGACCGAGGAAGGGGAGGGAGTGGGCAAAAGCCCTTGTCATCACCAAGCTCCTACTTACAGAGCACACACTGTGCCAGGCTATGTGCTGAGTGCTTTATATAGCATTTTGATTAATCATCCTGGCGCCGTGAGAAATAAGTATCAGTATTATCACAAATAGAGAAAGTGAGGCACAGAGAGGGTACATGCCCGGGGTTTCACAGCTAAGGGATGGAGCTCTGATTTCTAAAGGTGTGGGAGGCTCCAGGCCTGAGAAGGAAAGTGGGGAGCAGATCCAGCTAGCTGGCAAAGGGGTCTGGTGTCTAGGCTGGTGCCTCTGGGGGAGGTAGGCCCATGGCCCAAGTTCACAAAGTCCTCATGAACCAGGCCCTATTATTTCCAACCTCAGTGGCTCTGCTAGGACTGAAGCCAGGGAGACAGTTCAGGAGTGGCCCTGACCCAAGGCAGAGGGGTGAGATTCTTTGACCTCTCAGGATATCCACCAGTCAGACTGCCTCCCTGGTCCCCTGTACCTCAAATCCCAGGGTCCCAGCCCACAACCGCGAACTAAAATAAGGGACCAACACTTCCCTGTCTGCCTAAGAGCTTGCCTTCACTTCCCTCAAAAAAAGGCAGTCATTCTTCCAAAAAAGGGAAAAACATAAAGCGAGGCTGTCAATCTCGGCCCTCAGACAAATGGAATGAAGTTGTGACTTCTCTCTCAGAGCACAATTCTCCCCCCTCTTTCCCCAAAGTCACTTACTGTACATTCAGGCTGTCACAGGCTTTGAGATGCAAATTGCACCAAGCGGAAGGCAGCTTGAAGAACAAAGACCGATTGAGGAAAGATCTGAAAAATGGATTTGGAAAAGGCTCTCTGAATTCCCCCCGGAGAGGGGGAGACCTGTCTGCAGAAGGGAGCAGTGATGGAGATTTGAGGCTTTTCCACGGGAGCCAGCAGGGTTGAGGAGCTCAGTGCCGATGTGGGGAGTGATAGGGAGGGAGTGTTCCAGAAATCTGGAATGGAAGCAAAGGCTTTGGGTGAGCAAAAAGTCTGATTTTATTAGTCTTCAGCGCCAGGCTGGGCACTCATTTTTCACCTTTCTTTTATTATTAGGCGTCGAATGTACTGTGAGTCATGGAGCTAACTGGTCTGCCAACTTCTGGGGTCGGTTCCAGAGTAAGAGCAGCTGGGTCAGTAATACTGTTCTAAGGTCTTTAACAGAGGGGCAGTCCCCTTCAGGCTCGGAAGCCCCTGCAGGGCACCACCTCGTCCCTAGGGCCTGTAGGAGAGGGGTTCCCCAGGACCAGCAAAGAGAAAACCCCAGCTGGGAAGATGGGGCATGGGAGTCTCGGGACCTGGCCTCAGGTCAGGCCTCAGGTCAGCCCGATGCCCCCTAGCTGAGCATCAGCTGTGTGCAGCCCTGTACAAGTCAGACATGTTCCTCACCCTCAGGGCTCTCAGTCCAATCTAGGCAACTAACTGAACTGCAAACTTTGTGCTGACAAACACTTGGTCTTGTTTACTGCTGTATTCCTGGTCTTGGAATTGTGACTGAAATGTAGTAGGTGCTCAATAAACATTTGTTGAATGGATGGGTGGATGGATTGGTGGGTGGGTGGGTGGATAGATGGGTGGGTGGAT
>NW_024412415.1:33344461-33408759 GCF_014898765.1 Herpailurus yagouaroundi | reverse complement strand
TTGATGGATGGGTGGGTGGGTGGATGGATGGATGGATGGATGGATGGGTGGATGGGTGGATGGGTGGATGGGTGGATGGGTGGGTGGATGGATGGGTGGATAGGTGGGTGGGTGGATAGGTGGGTGGGTGGATGGATAGGTGGGTGGGTGGATGGATAGATGAATGGATGGATGGATGGATGGATGGGTGGATGGATTGATGGATGGGTGGGTGGGTGGATGGATGGGTGAGGAGATGGAAAAATAGATGGATATACTAATTATTTAGAAAATAATGAAGCATTTAGGAAGTACCCTAATAACCATGATCACAGAATGCCTCTGGGTGGGTACTGGGATGGGGAAAGCTTTATGGACTGGCCTCATTTGAGTTGAGTCTTGTGGAATGAGAAGGAGCTATTCTATACTTTGCACAGAGCCTACCAGCAGCACACGGGTGAGGACATATTCAAACAAAACGGTGTTAGAAGGGAAGAGAGCGTGACAGCTAAACTGAACGAGAGAAAGCATGTGGCCTAACCTAATCATTTTGCAGAAGGGAAAACTAAGGCACGGGAAGGTCAACTGACTCACCTAAGGTCACACAGCAACTAAGTGGCAAGGCAGAGATTCAAGCCAGGTCTGCCTGCTTCTACAGCCTGATCTCTTAGCTGCCCATCCTGTGTTGCTCTCCTGCTCCGGGCTCTGCTCTCTTCCCTGAGACACCTCGTGGAGTTTTGCTACCATTCCTGCTCAAGCCCACCTCTACCACTTACTCTTGTGGGGCTGGGAAGATGGGGAGCAGTTGTTTAGCTCTGGTTAAGACCCCCTACCCTTGAACACCAAAGACGGGACAAAAAGCAAGAGAGGCCACACTGATTGGATTGGGGGTGAAGAATGCAACACCCCAGACCCAAATTCAAGGGGGAAATATTTTGCCACCAGGTCACTGACCCTCAGCAGGCATGGAGTGGGGGGCAGGTGCATAGAACTTGCACAAGGGGGTAGAAGTGACCCCCACCTAGAGACCAAGGCTAGCATCCCAGTCCCAGAATCAGGTTATTTTCATTATATGCAGCTACATCTGAACATAATTTAAACCAGGGCCCCAGTTTCTGGAGAATAATGCCCAATCATTGTTTACGGCTGGCAGGGAGGAGTTAAGACGGGCACGTTCGATAGCTTCCTCCATGCACCACGGAGTTGGTTCCTTGAGCAAGACATACATGGGTAGGACCCTCTCAGGAAACTCCCACCTGCCTGGATCCCCAATGGATGCCCCCTGAGCCTCTCAGAGACCAGGATGGATGTAACTCAAGTGCCCCAGCGCCCAGCATGGGGCTGGGTGATCAGTCCAAGCCCAGTGACTGAAGGAGCGACAGTATCTTGTCTGGTCTCTTGCTCCAGGACACTTGTCTCCACCTCTTCCTGCTGACCGAAACTGTTGCTTCGGTCCTTCAGACAGGAAGCTTCCCACAGAGTCTAGGAAATACCTGGCTCGCCTGGCCTCCAGCGGGGATGGACAAATGGTATTGGCAAATCAGAGGAGCTCATAAAATACCCGTTGAATTAATGTCCAAGGACATCCTGGGAGACATTCAAACAACGGTAGCACAACAATACAAGGCACATGTCCAGACACGCCTCTGCCTGACTCTCTGGAAGGTGGGCAGGCCCGCTGCTGGGACAGCCACTTGTGTGCTGTGCGATCTTGAAGGAGTCACTTGACTTCTCCGAGCCTCTGTTTCTTCATCTTTAAAATGGGGAGAATAGCCCTACGTTCATCATGGGACTTGAGGTGAGATTCAAAAGCAGCAGTTACGTGAGACTCTGCAAATCCGCCCAGGTGATTCTAGCATGCAGCCGGGGCTGAGAACCACTGGGTTATGGGGAGACGCAGACTCCTGATGTCCAGGCCAGGTTTCATGCCTTTCTACCAGCTGTCATTTGGGATACCAGGTAGCCGGCTAAGCAAAAACTCTGCTTCCAGCTTGGCCTTCCTGGAGCCGGGGATCTGGAGGCGGTGGCTTGCAGCAGGAAAGGGGCGGTGCACCTGGGGAGGCCCAAGTGGTTAATCAGGCCGCTGGGCACAGTGCCTGGTCTCTGGAATATTCATAAGGCCCCTCCAGCTGTGCCAGGCAATCAGGGTGCTGATTGCTCCCCCATCTGCGGCTTAACATTCCACTCCAGAGAGGACAGAGCTGGCGGCAGAATGTTAACTAGGGAAAAAACAGCCTTCGGCCTTCACAACAGCAGCCCGAGCGAGAGCCCCAGGGAAGACAAACGCACTTCTTCAAGATCTGCCAGCCAGAACTTATCTGCTCACCAGCGTCCTGAGCCGTGGAAAGGGGTGTGGATTCAGAAGTTGGTAAGCTGGTTTCGGGTCCAGCTCCTGCGCTGACCAACTGTAGGCCCGTTTCTGCAGCCTCGGTTTCCCCGCCTGTAAAACGCAGATGGCTCTGTCTACTGCCCAAGAGGACTGATTTTCAGGTTTTGTTGGGCTAGAGTGCTGTACAAAGGCAAGGCATCATCCCTGCCGCTGTTTGGAGTCGCTGTGGCCACGCTTCCTACCCCGCAGTTTTCAGTCACAAATACTGAAATCTTAGGCCAAGAGGCTAGGGTCTCTCTCTCAGAAGTTTCACTCAGGACGGGAATTTGGGGTTCCCGAGCTAGTGCTGTTCTCACTGGGCCTGAGCCTCTCAGAGAGACAAGAAAGGAATGGGAAGGCCACCTGATAACTGATGTGGGGGGGGGGGGGGCGGATAAGAAAACAACTCCAAAAGCAGACAATGTTCTGTGGCCTTCTGGTTGCTGGGGGGAGGGAGGGGGGGAGGAAATAGACTGGAGCCAGTCCGAGTAGGGACAAAAGTGTGCCTTCATGAGTCCACAGCGCATAATTGATGCTCAAAGCCATGATTAGGATCCACCAAGAAAGGGCCCAAATGTTTTCGGTGTTTCTACTGAAAAACTCAGGAAACTGTTTTTAGAGCGATTTCTGTCAAACTGAGGGGAAAGAAAACCTGGCGCTAAAGTACTAGAAACTTCTTCCAAAAATCGACCGACGTGGAACAGCTCCTCTCTACTGCTGACAGATAATGAGAGGGTTCTGAACTTGGCATTATTGTTATTGTTTGTAAGCCTCTCCCCAGCCCAGCTGGGCCAGGCCTGCAGGCTCGGCGTGACCACAGTGGGCAGGAGACTGGCAGGCTTGGCCCACGAAGCGGAGGAGGGGAGGCATTTGCCCTGATGCCCGAGGGCCTCATCTCTGGGCGTGGACCCTGCTCCCCATGGTCTCACTCGGTCCTGCCTCAAGCTAAGGGGACCTCCTAGATCAAAGAGTTGCTTCAGCCACCCACCCCACTGACACCCCTTGCCCTCCCTCACTGCAGATACTTCCGTCTTGCTAGCATTTTCTCCAGCAAGTTACATGCATGTGTAACTCTGGGAGGAAACATTTGCAACAAACATAATGGAGGGCCGAACGGAGCCCCTCTCTACCGCCTCTGAGAACTCAAGGGCTCCCTCTTTCCGCCAACAAACTGCTTTTATTTATTTATTTATTCTCTAAAATACAAAACATTAAGTGTTCCCCTAAAAACAAATTTAGAAGCTATGGCTAAGGAAAAAGAAGGAAATGAAAGAATTCGAGATCCCAATACTCAGAGATAATCCCTATTAACATCAAGTGTATCTTCTCCGAGTCTTTTGCGGCTCGGTAGATGGATGGAATAGAAATTTTCTAATGAGATTAATGATGTTTGACCTTTTTGTTTCACTTAACAGTTGGTCATGAAATTTTCTCGCATCAAACACTCTCCTGCATCAGCCGTTCTCAAAGTGTGTTCTGGGGAGATTCCCAAGACTTTCAGGGATTCTGTTGGGTTGAAACTATTTTTATAATAATACGAGGACAAGATGTGTCTTATTCACTGCTATTCTCTCACAAGTATACAGCAGAGTTTTCCAGAGGCTGCGTGCACGGTATTAAAGCAGGCTGAATGCAGGAGCAGATATACAAATCTAATATAAATACATATATAACATGCAAATTTTCTATTAAGCCGGATGAACTTAAAGAGATTTGCAAAAGGGTAAGACAATGCTTTTCTTCTCATTAATTTTTTGTGTTTTGGAAAATAGCTATTTCTCATAAAAATATGTTTCTTGGGAGAACGTGAAACGGGTTCATTAATGTTATTTTAAATGAATTAGGGGCTCCTGAGTGGCTCAGTCAGTTAAACGTCTGACTTCGGCTCAGGTCATGATCTCATGGTCTGTGGGTTCAAGCCCTATATTGGGCTTTGTGCTGACAGCTCAGAGCCTAGAACCTGCTTTCAATTCTGTGTCTCCCTCTTTCTCTGCCCCTCCTCTGCTTGAGCTCTGTCTCTCTCTCTCTCTCTCAAAAATAAGTAACCATAAAAAAAAATAAAAATAAAAAAATGAACAAATAGCTATTTTTGAAATTCCTTTGTTTTTATTTTGAATATGCCAAATACTGACAGAGCCCATCTAAGTAAAAGTTCTTTGGCGTCCTCAATACTTTAAAAAAGTATAAAGTGATTCTGAGCTGAGCACTTGGCCACAACTGCTTTACATCATCAGTTTTTTTAAAAAATGTTTGTTTTGGGGAGAGAGAGCAAGCAGGGGAGGGGCAGAGAGAGAGGGAAACAGGAGACCGAATCCCAGGCAGGCTCTGCGCTGTCAACACAGAGCCCAATGCAAGGCTCCAACTCGAGAACGGCAAGGTCATGACCTGAGCCCAAATCAAGAGTCGGATGCGTAACTGACTGAGCCAGCCAGGCACCCCTACATCATCAGTTGCGATGGCTGCAGAGCTTCCCTTCATGTGGATGTCCCCTAAATTCATTCACACATTTCCTTATTGATAGACCTGCAGATTGCTTCCAATCTTCACTATTATAAAAGTGCTACATGAACCATCATGCACTTCTGTCGAGTGAAAACTTACTGAAATCAGAGAAAACAACAGAAACCAACTGGCAGAGTGAGTCACCGCCAGCCCGTTATCAGTCACCTTAAACACAACGTATCACAGAACGCGCACGAATAAAGTTGAAAAGCTCTGTGTACGTGGAATACATACGTATGTGTCCAAATACATCATCTCCATCCAGAGTCTCACACTCCATACAGAGTACCTGTTTTTCCTGCTGTTCTTGAAATGTTTACAAATTCTGATCATATTCTAGACCAGTGCTTCTACTGACAATAGCAAACTCGTTGGTACCACTGTAGAAACTGAGAGGAAGAGTTTAGAAACTTTTAAGCAATTTGAGAGAGAAATTTTCTCTCTGTAGGAAGTAATTGTAAAAAGGATCGAGCACTGAAGAATGTTGCAAACATTTTTTTTTTTTGTATACTTGAGACTGTTTCTGTTGGACGGATTCCCTGAAGTGGGATTGCTGGGCCAGTGGATATGCGTGTTTACATGCCAATGGTTATTGCCAAGCTACCTGTAAGTTTGACGTAAATACATCAAGTACACTAAGAATGTGTTCCGTCACAGCCTTGAAATGCCAAAGATGATTATACTTTTATATCTTTTCCTATTTTAGTAGGTTAAAAGACTGATTTTCATCTTCTGTGAACTACTTTCTCATATTGTTTGCCTGTTTTCTACTGGGTTCTTTTTCTCACTGGTTTTTCTGGACCGCTTCTCTATTCTGAACATGGATCTGTTGTCTGTTATATAGCACCAATCCTGTATCAGTGACGTGGCTTGCCTTAAATTTTCCCTACCTGTCTCATTGCAGTATAGAAACTTTACCTTAAAAAAATCTTTTTTTGTTCCAATCTATTCATCATTTCCTTTATGGTTTGGGGATTCTCGTCTTGCTTAGAAATCCTTTCCTTATTGCGTGATTTAAAAAAATACTCGCCGGGGCACCTGGGTGGCTCAGCGGTTAAGCATCAGACTTCGGCTCAGGTCATGATCTCACTTGTGGATTCGAGCCCCACGTCAGGCTCTGTGGCTGACAACTCAGAGCCTGGAGCCTGCTTCAGATTCTGTCTCCCCCTCTCTCTCTGCCCCTCCCCTGCTTGCACTCTGTCTCTCTCTCTCTCTCTCTCTCAAAAAAATAAACATTAAAAAAAATAATAAAAAGATACTCTCCATTTCCTGTAATATACTTGCAGCGTTTTCTTTTCTCTCTTGTCTCCTTTCTCTTTTCTTTTAATGTTTAGATCTTTAACACATCTGGAATTAATTTTTGTTACAGTGTGAGCCACTGACTATTGTCCTTTGCAAGCCACACATACTGTGGAGTGTCGCAGGGGTGCCAGCAATGGGCTTGAGCCCCAGTTGGGACCAACCCAAACATGGCTGGAGTTTAGCTGGTCCCGTAAGTAGACGGAGATCTGAGCCCATCTGGTTCGAGAGGGGAGACGAGCTACATTTCAGAATCCTTCCGAACGTGTTAAGAGTTGTTGTGGGCATCTGTGGGCAAAGTCCGTGAGCAGAGCTAACGATTTTGCCAGGAAAGTCCCCAAACGCCTTTCCTATGCTATGTGGTCCACAAAGGGCTTCCATATCTACTATCCCAGTCCATGCCAACATCATGCACGTAGACAGGGGAGGATTTAGCATCCCCGTTTTGCCATTAGGGGAAGCTAAGGTGCCGAGAGGTTAGGTGACGTGCCTGAGATCGCGTGGCTGGCAAGTGGCAAAGCCCACCAGAATCCAGGCTTCCCGCCACCAGGGCCATGTCCTCAGTGTCACTGCAGCTGCCCCTTTTAGTGGGGGGAGGACATGGCCTACGGCTTTCCCAAATCTGTGTTCTCCTACCGTGGGTAGGAGAGACTGGAAAAATCCATCCTCCACCGCCAACTGACGGCGGATTTTGAGAACTGACGCTTCCTTCCGCTCCTCCCCTGAGTGGTTTGGTGGAGGGTGGGAGTAGAGATGAGTCAGGCCGGCGAGGGAGAGCTCAGCCATAAACAAGCGAGACTGACAGCGAGCACTTTCCCTGAGGCGCGTGACCTCCCACGGGCCTCCAGGGACTCTGCCTGAATGCAGAGCTTCAAAATTTCATGATCTAGGTTTTGCAGATTTAATTGGCTATATTCACAAAGGCGGCCACAGAAGGAGGAAAACCTTTAGATGGGAAGTGGGGACGAGGGAGAAGATAAATTATTTCCAGCCTCTCAGCAGAGAGCTCGAAATGTTTTTTTAATGAGTGTGTCATTTTTGCAGCCGCCCCGCGTGCCTATGGCTGGGTCTTCACCCTGCCCACCTCCAAACCAAAAGGGCATCCGGGATACACAATGGCAGCACCGGACCTGGTCTTGGGGGTCACCCAGAGATCCGATGTCCCAGTCCCCAGTTAACGGGAACCCCATGTATCTGAAGGGAAGTGACTTGTCCAAGCGCTTCCGGGAACAATCTTTGGGGAAGTGTTGGGAACGGATCTCGGGTCTCCGGGATCCTGGCCTGCACCTGTTCTGGCGAACCTCAGGAAAACCGTGGGGAGGGCACAGCCACCCGACACATGACGAGGAAGCAAAATGGCGGGGCAGAGGGTGGTGGTGCAGAGGGACATGGAGGCAACAGGCTCAACAGTGACCAAGAAGGGCTTCTCCCTGCTCTGGGCCACAGCCGGCGCTAGGGAGGTGCGGGTCCTACCTGTTCCAGGGGGATGACCAGGAAGGAGCCACCTCCCGCGCTCTCGGTGACAATGGCCAGGAAGCGGGCATTGACAGCACAGAAGTGGTTGTCGTGCACATTCTTGGTGATGGGGATACCGTCGAAGCAGTGCTCCCGGTTGGCCACCTTCCCGTAGACGTTCCGGAACTTGGAGCTGCGGTATTGTGGACGCCAGGACATCTGTGAGGGACCAGGAGAGACAAGGGTCAGGCAGGTCACTGCTTCCGGAAGGGCCTGGCCTGGGCACTGGGTGGAGAGATGTGGAGACAAGGGAAGGGGCCTCTGAGAATGCAGGGCCCCCTGTGTGCCCCGCCCCATGCTGGAGGACTTACTGTCGTAGCAAACTCTTGCAAGAGCAAAGACTGGCATGAGGGCACTCACACATTTCTTGTCTTTTTACACACTCCCATCCCACCCTCCAGACAAGATGTAAGGTCCTTTCACTTTCGAGGGACATGGCATGTGACAGAGCAGACCATCCACCCAACAACACGTATGGGCTGCCTTTCGTATGTCAAAGACGGTGCTCAATTCAGTATGGGAGGTACAGACAGAGGAGGCTGGGTGTCCACAAAAGCGGAGGGTGGGGGAGATGTCCCCCTATAGGTGCAAAGACACAACCATCCATTACCATCCCCCCCTCTGGTTCTCTCTAGAGCTTCTAATCCACAAATGCACCCTCAGAAATCTCTTAGTCCTATATCTCACCATCATCACCAGGCACAGAGAAGTTAAGTGACTTGTCCCAGGCCACACAGCTAATAAGCAGAGCCCTGAACACAGGTCTCCCGATTGGCAATCTGAGACTCTTTCCTATCCCAGCCTACCCTTCGGAGCAAGGTTTCTCAACGCGTGGTCCAAGGATCACCTGTATCAAAATCATCTGAGCCTCGTACAACATTTGTGAGAAATGCTGACCCCTGGGTCCCAGTCCAGACCTACTGAATCCCGTATTTGGGGGCTGGGGCCAGAAATTGGCATTTTAATTCAGCTTTCCTCCCACCTGCAGGAAACACACCGTGAGACAGAGGCACATTGAAGTTTGAGAGCCCCTGTTCTAGACAAGGGAGTGGTGCCCCTCCCAGCCCCTCGCTACCCACCATTGATGACACAGGCTCCAACCGACCAACCAGCTGGCCCCTACTGCATGCGTGTCCCGTGCCATGCAGCCAAGAATGCAGATGGGCACGCGTAGGTGCGTAGAAGACTGAGTGGGCAGCCCACAGCGGAGTCCAGCTTCACTACAAGATGGCGCCTCCTAGGGGAAAGCCCTATAAATGGGCATCATCACAGACGGAGCCCACATAGGAGTGCTCTTGGTGGACATGTCTCTACGTGCGACGGGCCACACGCAAGTCCCCAGCTGGGGCCTGGCACGCAGCTGGAGCTCAACAGTGCTGTGTAAATGAACATGCTTCTGGCCCAAGTTTGCCATCATCAATGCCTTCCCCTTGTTGCCAAATCTCCTGATGTCTCCCACCCCATCTCAGGACAGAAAGGCAAGGGTAGTATCCTTACAGGAAATTTCCAAGGGAAGTCAACACAAAAGGAAGCACTACCGCAGAATCAGGATACCAGCTCTGGGAACTGGAAAACAAAACTTTGCATTTGATTTATTTTTTTTTTTTATTTTTATTTTTTAAAAAATTTTTTTAACGTTTATTTATTTTTGAGACAGAGGGAGACAGAGCATGAATGGGGGAGGGTCAGAGAGAGGGAGACACAGAATCCGAAACAGGCTCCAGGCTCTGAGCGGTCAGCACAGAGCCCGACGCGGGGCTCGAACTCACGGAGTGTGAGATCGTGACCTGAGCTGAAGTCGGCCGCTTAACCGACTGAGCCACCCAGGCGCCCTTTTGCATTTGATTTAAATAACGCCAGGAGCTCAGCCGTAAAAGTCTCTTCGTTGAAGGAAGGAGTTCAGATCCAATAAGGAGAATCTCGGGGAAGAGAATCTCTGAGAATCTCAGGGAAGGTTCCTCACCTGCCAACAAATCCTCTTCCCACCCGCTCCCTGAACCACCTCACCCCTACCTTCTCCACTGCCCACATCACTCCACACTCCAAGGGGCCTTCTCCCTGCTTGCCACTCTTCCCTCCCTCTCTCCCTCCCTCCCTCCCAGCCTCTGCCCACACTGCCACCCACTCCATCTGCCTTCTCTGGTCCCTGCCCAAGTTTGTCAGGACTGGTCACGACAAAGTCCCGCTGCAGGGCAAGTGCACTGAGCCCAGATGGGAGCCTGGTCAGCACTCCTGGCTGCATGATCTTGGGGAAGCCCCCTCCACTCTCAAGGCATCAATTCCGTGTCAGGATTACGTCAGCGATGCCCAGAGTGGGGTCCCAGGTGGTCACTCACGACCCCCTTACGTGGTACAGAGATGAAGTTTTCAATTTTAGTAGTTACGTGTTTATTTTAATTTGCGTTAGAAATAATATAACTTGCATGCCAAATCTACGATTTCACAGATATTACTGCTCATAAGGCTAAGTCAAAAAATAATGAATCAATTAAAAAAAAAATACAGTATGATAACCATAGCATAGACCTGGCAAAAATCCAGTCTGATATGGGAGTGCTAGGAATTGCTCTGTCCCTTCCACTGGAACATTCTAGATTCCACAGTTCCCATGAAAGAGAAAGAAAGAGAAATTCCAACCCCTGTTCCATGCTGGTGCATTCCCGGCCTTCAAAGCCCTCTTCCCTGCCCAGCCTACGGGGACCGACTTAGCCTTCGGGGACCGACTCAACAGCCCCGGACTCCTCAGAGCCCCTGGACGGCCAGCACCTCTCCCTGAGCAACTAGTCTCCACGTGTCCCGAGCTCTCTCTTCCCAGGAGGACAGTCTCAGCTCTGTGGTGGCAGGCGGTGCCCCCAAGGCCTCTGGGCCAGACTGAAGACTGGTTTCTGCTCTTCCTGGGTAGTCCACGTGAGTCCTGGATGCCATGGGGAGACCTGCTGGGCACCCGGCCTGGTGACAGGCCCAGCCCCTCCCTGGGTGGGGGGTAGACAGCTAGCGTGCAGTTCAGTCTCCCCCAGACCGCAAGGTCCCAGGAGCCACTTCCTAGCCCACGTCTGGCGAGCAAGACGACAATTTCTCTTTCCGCTCCAAGCACAGCCCACGGCCTGGCACCTGGGATGGGCTGAGCCAGGCCCGTCGATGCCAGCCCAGCACTAAACTCTTCCCCGGTTCAGACTTCACTGCAGGGCCTCACGGGTCGCTGTGAGGATGAAGGGTAACAAGGACCAGACCGGGAGCCACACAGCCCCAGATACACTGCCACCTTTGCTGCTGCCTAGCTGTGTCACTTGGGCAAGCCACTTAACCTCTCTGTGCTATACCTCCGTCGGCTCTTATATAAAGGAGGGTAATAATCCCTACTACCTCCACGGGTGCGGAGGAGTCAATGCCAAACTGCCGTGACGTGCACAGCACAGTCCCAGCATCCCTCTGGATGCTCATTTGATAGAGCAGAAAGTGAGGCAGGAGAGAGGAAGGGCTGGGCTCTGTGCAGTCCCCCACCCTGCACGCCCCGCTTCTCTCCCAGAGCCCAACATGCTCAGGCGTGGGGCCTGCGCCCAGGTCCTCAGGGCCCCCAGCCTGTGTCTGCCATGGCCGGGCAGATCCACACGGGCCTCCTGAGAAACGTCGAGTCCCAGAGCTCCGGCGACATTCAGGCAAGCTGACCTGGACGGGCTCTCCGGAGCCTTTCCCACAACACTCACGTTACCCCGGGTGGAGCCCACGGGTGCTGGCTGTACCTAGGTCTATCTTCCCGTGTGACTTCACCTCCCCTGCCTTCTCCTCTCCTCCTGCCTCCTCCCCTTTCTGTGCTGTCCCACTCTCTGCCCTTTCTTCCCTGCCCCCATCTCCCCGGTGCTGCATCCCTCGGGGTGTATACAAAGAGGCATTTGTGGTCAAGGCCCCTGGTGGGCATACCTGTGTTCTTAAACACATCCCACTGGTGTCCCTCATAGCCCAGCTAGTGTTTCTGAGCTGGATGCTGCAGCCTGAGGGTCCAGAGCCCAACCCTTGGGGCTTGGGGCCTGCACTCGGAAGGCCTGTTCTTCCCACGAGCTTGTCTCCCGGGGCTGGGCCCCAGCAGGCCCTAGAATGATGTAAGCCTGCTTCCTGGGAAGAGTGGAGAGTGTCTTTCCAAGGGCTTTGTTCTCCACAAGCCCGGCACTGGCCTCTTCCCACTGGCTGGTAGGCTGGGGCCGGATCTCCAAAGACATTCTCTCCTCTTGGCTATCAGAAGGGCCGGGGGCCCCGTGTGGTCCTCATCACTGCACCTGCGGCCTCACCTCACTCAAAACCCACAGCCAGCGTGCACGGCAGGGGGCTGGACCAGGCGTCTGCGGTCCTGGGTTTCCATTCCCTGATCTGACTCCCGCTAAGCCTTGGGAAAAACACTGTGCCTCTCTGAGCGTCAGGTGCTCCAGCTCTAAAACAAGATCCGCAGTTTGTGATTTTATGTGGTTGTTTAACAAGGATCAAAAGGAGATAACATAGGTGTAGGTCCCATTCAAGACACCACTGCTGCTCCTGTGGGCCCAGGCTATTGAGGGGCGTCCAAGAGAGCAGCAACTCATCTTCTGCTTTCAAGTACGGAGGAAATGAAACCGGTGCCTGACAGGTTCACGGTAATCTAACCGTCGTGTGGTGGCAAACAGACTGTGGAACGTAAGTGCCGTGGGAATTGGACATCAGGGAAGGGGGGTGTCACTGTGGGCCTCACGGGGGCAGAGGCCATCCACCTGTACCAGGCACGGAGGCAGCACGGGGGCCGTGCACAGTCCCCGTGGGCAGGAACTACGGCTGTCCTCGTACAGGCTGGGAAACAACCCAGCCCAGCTTCAGACGGTTGGCAAGCCCACGAGGCGACTCGAACCTGTTCTTGCCTTCCTGACTCGACAGCCCAGATCAGGTTTGCTCAAACCATTTATGATGAAAGATTTCAATACGTAAAAATTGTTGGGGAGCTCCTGGGTGGCTCAGTCGGCTAAGCGTCCGACTTCGGCTCAGGTCACGAGCTCGCGGTTCGTGAGTTCGAGCCCCACGTCGGGCTCTGTGCTGATGGCTCGGGGCCTGGAGCCTGTTTCAGATTCTGTGTCTCCCTCTCTCGCTGCCCCTCCCCCGCTCATGCTCTGTCTCTCTTTCTCTCTCTCTCTCTGTCTCAAAAACAAATAAATATTAAAAAAAATAGTTGGGAGAATGGTAAAATAATCACCCATCACCTAAGTTAATTATCATTAACATTTTGCCACATTTCTTTTTCTCTCCCCGTGTGTGTGTATGTGCACGCACACATGCACATCTGTCCTTTTTTTTTTTTTTCTTTTGTGGAATCACTTGAAAGGAGGTTGCAAACGACATGACTCTTGTCCCCTTATTACGTCAGCATGCATTTCCTACAAAGGAGGACAATTTCCTACACGAGCACATTTTACCACGATCACATCTAGGAAAATTAACAGTTTCTCAATACCATCTAAGACCCAGCCTATACTCAAAGTGCTCCCAAATGCCTTTTATAGCTCTCCCATATTGTGAACAACCAGGACGGGGAGCCACGTGGCTCCCACGTGTTTCATTTGGTGGTGATCTTTTGCCTCCTCTCCATCTAGAACATCCCCGTCATCTTTTTTTGTTTTCTTTCTTTCTTTCTTTTTTTTTTTTTAATGGCACTGAGTTTTTCAAGTTAGTTGTGTTATAAAACATTCCAGAGCTCTGTCACATGTTGCTTTGTGACAGCTTCAAAGTCATTCCTGTATTCTCTGCAAGCTTTAGGAGTCAGGAGTAAAGCTTTGATTTGATTCAGGTTAAAGATGGCCCTGTTACTCGTCACTTGGCTTTGGTGGGGGAGAGGATGGAGAGGAGAAGGCAGAGGCAACAAGTACCAAGCACCTGGTCCGACAGAGAGCAGTGAGGGACCGGCTGGGTGCGCTGAGGGTTTGTTCTGAAGGGTGGTGGACCGCAGGCCCTGGGGGGCTGACCTTTCCACCCGCAGTTACTAAGGGGCTGACTTCACTCTGAGGTCAGCTGCATGCGTGTGCAGGCAAGGGAACAGAAAACACTCCTCCCTCTTCTGCCCAAGGAGGGGGCCATGCCCAGGCTGGGGTGGAGGAGCTGCCCAGACCTCAAAGGGAAATCAGTACGGCAGCCAAGAGATGAGCTACAATCTGGCCCTCTTCCCTTCACCCCCTGACCCCCAAGCACAGCCTTGATCCTGGTGGATCCCCCCAGCTAATTCTAGTGAGGGTGGGACGCACACTCCCTCTCTGAACCTTTCAAGTGCGATCAGCACAGACTGAGACACACTGGAGCTCCTTAAAAAGGACGCCTTTCTTCATGGTTAAGGCTGCCTGCAGTGGAAAAGGAAGCTGCCTTGATGAGTAGTGAGCTTCCCAACCCTGGAAGGGTTCAAGATTCCGGTGGATGACCTGTGATCAGGGTGATGTGGAAAAATGGTCTTCTGGCCCCAAGATGAGATCACAGAGCTCCTCTGTGAAAGACATTGTGTTGTAACAGAAACGGGCGTTGGGGTCAGAGTGGCCAGCAAGGGTCATGGTTCTGTCGCCCTGGCCAGGATTCTTCTCTCTCCTGTTGCTAGCTTGTGAGCTCCCTGGTCAGCCAACTCCTTCTGTCCCCCGCACCGCCACGCCCCAGCCCCGGCCCGGCCCTGGACCATCCTGTCTAGCAGGAGCCTCACAGTGACCCTGGTTGAATAAGCTCATAGGATGGGGGGAGGGCAGGAGCCAAGGTCAGGCACAACTGCCCAGTTCCCTGGATGCGACACGGTGGAGCCTCCCTCAGGAACCTCACGCCAGAGCTGACTTCAGCTTACTGAGGTCTTGAGTTTCCTTTTCAAATGGATGCCCCACTCCTGCGCACAGGATGAAGGTCGGTCCTTAAGCCCCCCTCCCCACTAGGGCCTCTAGGTCCACGGCCTTCCTTGCAGCGTGTCTGTCCTGCCGGTCACACAGCCCCATCTCCTCTGGGCTCCTTGTCACCAGGAGGCCAAAGCCTCTGAATTCAGTACAGCTCTCCGTCTAGGGCTCCGCAAGTCCCTTGCTGCTGACGGCACAGTATCAGCAAGGCGACCAGTGCCCGCAGCACCACCCCAAGAAGCCCCCCCACGTCAGAGCCATGGCCCAATCTAGACACCACCTCGTTCTCCTCCCTCCGCCCCAGCTGACCAATGGGCAGATACCATAACCTCACTGAAAATATACAGTACGTATGTGACTAATTTGAGGCTCAGGGGGGTTAAGAGACTAGCCCAAAGTCACAAGCTATGAACGTGGCAGGGCCAAGACCAGCCAAGAACTTTTGACTCTCAGTCTACCGTTCTTTCCAATCTAGGACTCATCTTCTTTCCCTTTGGCCTCTCTCTAAACTCACATCCCCTTGCCCTCGCTCCGTATAACACAGGGCACTACACAAAAGTATAAAGAAACTACAGAGTAGGCAGAGCTCGGGAGTCAGAAAGAATCCAAAAGTTACTATTTGTCAGCTGTGTGACTTTACGCCAGTCGCTCAACCTGAGCATCAGTTTGTCTATCCATAAAATGCAAATAATGTCTCCCAGCTCACCGGATGCGATGAAGTCACCAAATACAAGGTGACTGGCACAGGGCAGATACTTGCCAAACACTAGGCCCAGCCTCTCCCCTTCTCCTGTAAGGGAGAGGCTCTGACCTCAATTAAGTGTTTACTTGGGGAGGCCAGGATCCGCCAGGAGGAGGAGGAGGGGGCTGGGCTGAGGGTCAGGAGGAGGGAGGGAGAGGCTCTGGCCTCCAGATGTGCACAGCTGCTGGGCCTGCTCCCTGGCGGCCTCTCCCTGGGCCCAGTGCCATCCCGGTCTCCCTCCGAGAGGAGGAGGGCCCGGAAGGAAGGAGCATTCATTTCGCAGCTGAATGGCCCTTGTAGCCTCTTAAGAAATGGAGGCTGGCTTTTTTCTCCTCTGAGATAATCACTATGTACACTCCACATGGAAGCAAATTGTATCCCGTCCTCCGATCCTAGAAATGATTTATTGTGGCCGGCGGGTACATTTTCTAGATGATGGTGACTGAAATGTAGTCCTTTAACTGGAACACAAAAACGTCTCCGACTCAGGTGAAGGGGGAGCTCGCGGCTGCGTCCTTGGGGGACAGCGGTCAGCCAGAGAGCCCAGGAGGCCACGGGGATCTGCGCTGGCCCATCGGGATCTATGGGAGAGCCACTTTCTGGCCACGTGCTGCCAGAGAAAGGCTGACACGTTCAGTCTTGTTGGGATCACGGGCTGTGTGACGTGGGACGAGCCGCCTTCCTTCTCCTGGGTCAGTGGCCTCTTTGTGCAACGTGGGCATCAGCCACACCTCCATCCCAAATCTCTGTGAGGACGGGACGTGAGGACACAGGGGAGAGGTGCCCACAATGTGTGGGGGCCCTGAACCCGCATGCTGGTCACCTGGCCCTCCTCCATTTCTGAGCTGGCTCTGCTTTCCCAAACCCGGGACTGGACACACAGGGTAATAAACAGGCAAAGTTGGAACTATTGGTTTACATATGTATGTATGTGTGTATGTATTGAGAGAGAGAGTGCACAAGTGGGGGAGAGGGGGAGAGAGAGAGAGAGAGAGAGAGAGAGAGAGAGAGAGAGAATCTTAAGTAGGCTCCAATGCTCAGCATGTGGGCTCTAACCCACAACCCTGGGATCATGACCTGAGCTGGAATGCAGGTTTCTGGCATGTTCCTCACACCAGAGGGTTCTCAAATTGACTTCCATGTAGGCCCAGGGTTCCAAAGTGCAGTCCCAACCCATAGCATGAAGGTGCTCCCAGCTTCCTTCTCGGCTTGAATACAAACAGCTCTGGGCCCTCTGGGTGGCTCAGTCGGTTGAGCGTCTGACTTCGACTCAGGTCATGATCTCACGGTCTGTGGGTTCGAGCCCCGCGTCGGGCTCTGTGCTCACAGCTCGGAGCCTGGAGCCTGCTTCGGATTCTGTTGTCTCCCTCTCTCTCTGCCCCTCCCCTGCTCATGCTCTGTCTCTCTCTCTCAAAAATAAATAAACATCGAAAAAACTTTAAATAAAATCAAATTAAAAATTCAGTTTCTTAGTCGGACTAACCACATTTCGAGTGCTCAGTAGCCATATGTGGCTAGCGGCCAACACACTGAGCAGGACAGATTACGGAGCATTTTCATCATCACAAAAAACTCGATCGGACAGCGGCGGTAGAATCTTGCTTGGCCCCCAGAAGTCACATCCTAGTAGAGGCTAATAATCAAACTGAATCTCCCAATAGTTACTGACCCAATAGTTACTGACTCAATAGTTCTGACCAGAAAGAATGTAGAGGGACCGGGAAGGCCATGGTCTGGGGTCACCCCAATGACCTTCTCTCCACCCCCAGCAGATGTGGAAGGCCTGAGTGCCGGGCCGGCGCTCCCACTGGCTCCCAGAGCCTCTTGCGCAAGCCCTCCTCCGCCGTGCAATGGGATCCCTCCCCGCTCTGTCCTGTCTCCCTCCCTCAGAGAGCAGGTCAAAGCGGGAATGAACTTGGTTGGGACGGCACCTTCTCAACAGGCTGCAGATGGGAGGATACAGATAGCATCCCATAGATGCTGCACGCTGCCTATCACCCAACGCAAGTCTGGCCAGACGTGCAGTCTATTCCTGGAGCAGGCTTCTGCCCCGAATCCCTGCCGTCTTTCCTGTTCCGCTGAGCAGGACCGGACACGTGAGGAGGAGGCTGCCGGCCTGCGCTGCTCCTGGCTCTTCAGGACAGCCTCCCACCGCCCTCAGGATGGCTCCCGAGCTGGGAAGTCTTTCCTGAAGCTCCCAGATTCTGTCCTGTGCTCCCCTTTCCCTGGCCTCCTCGCACTGACAGCAAGGGCCGACGTGGGATCGGAACTCAGATCTCACACCCGTGTTTGCTCCCCAATCTCGCTGGATGTTACCGAGGGCAGGGATTCTGTCTCGTCCTTCCTCATTTTTCCAAGGCTCACCATCAGGGTCAATATGGTATGGATAAAGGTTTAGTAAACACGTGAACGAATGAAGGGATAAGGAATAAGGAAAAGCGACTCTGTCACTGCCCCTCATAGCCTCCAAAAGCTCCCCTGATGCTCCCAGATCACAAACCTTGCCCATCCCCCCATGGGGATCTGCAGGACAAGATCCCAACTCGTAAGATCCGACCTGGGCAGCAAGCTGGGGAGATGTCTGCCCCTCTATGGGCCCAGCTTTTCCTGCATGCGGGTCCTGACACACAAAGGCTTTCATGGAACCAACCACACAGCCTGTCGGAGCAGAAAAGCACCCTTGGGTCCCCTAAAATCCAGCCTCTCATTTCAGAGACTAAGGCCCAGAATGGGAAAGGGATTTGTCCAAGATCACACAGCAAGGTGATACGATGATGACCGGTCCACACTGCAAGACGCCTGTTGGGGGTGAAGGGTGAGGAAGGGTGAAGGGGTACGGTGTGTATTCCATGGGGCTGCCAATTTCCTCCGCATGTGGACCGGGTGGGAGTGTCCCGAGTGGGCAGGCCTTGCCCAGAGAAGCACCCACCCACCACCGGGGTTCTATATTCCTCTGCCCAGTGAGGGAGGGGCAGTGGAGCTCAAAGCCCAGGCCCAACAGATGGTTTCTATTTGCAGCCACTGAGCCCGGTCTGTGCCAGACTTCTGACCTATTTTGAGGAACGGAGGGCCCCAGTGGTTCAGGGATGGCCTCCCACTCACACCCCTTAACCCACAGTTTGGCAGGGGATCAGTGGGTGGTTCAGGGCTTGTGGAGACGGGGAGCGGAGGAGGAAAACCTTTGAAAATGAGGCTGGGGTGGATGTCCTCAAGCCTGAACGCCAGAGAAGGGATCCTGAGAGTGTGAGTCCCAGGCCAGCGATCTCAGAGTCTCCTGGGGTATCTGTGGAAATTCAGCTTCCTGGGCTCCACTTCCGGATCGCACTCTCTGCGAGGGGGCCAGGGAATCTGCATTTGAACAACGCTCCGCAGGTGATCCCCACTATTCATCGTACTGTCTGTGGACTGACAGCACGGGTATTACCTGGGGGCATCCGACTTTGGCTCAGATCATGGTCTCACGGTCTGTGGGTTCGAGCCCCACATCAGGCTTTCTGCTGTCAGTGTGGAGACTGCTTTGGATCCTCTGTCTCCCTCTCTCTCTGCACCTCCCCAACTTGTGCTTTTTCTCTCTGCCTCAAAAATAAATTAAAAACAATTAAAAAAAAAAGAAATGCAGAATCCTGGGCCCCACTTGGTCTGCAGATAGGCAGTGTTCCGGTTCAACCTGGAGTGAGGGCTTGCTAAAGCCTAACCCCCTGGGCCCCAATTCCAGAGCGTGTGATTCAGGAAGTCCAGGGTGGGTGCTGCCTGAGACTCTGCCTTCTAGAAAGTTGCCAGGTGATCCCGGAGCGAAGGAAGCCCCTAAGCTTCAGTGCAAGGGGCACTGTGCCCTCGGAAGCCCCGGTTCTGTCACCTTTCATAAATCCCTTTGCTTTGCTGAGTCTCAGTTTCCCCATCTGTGAAATGGATAGAATTCGTCCGTTTTCCCTAGGATAGCTGTGAGGCCCCAGTGAAATATAATGACAAGTGTGGAAGCACTTTGTGAACCAAAGTTACTATATAAAGCCATTTGTACCTTAAAAAGTACTTGAAGGGATATCATTTGCCCTTAACAGCCACCCTGCGGTAAGGCGGGTCAGTCCAAGAGTTGGCCTAATGTGTTCCTTGAGGGATTTATTCTGCATTCCTAGACTGCGGAGCACAAGGTAAGTGCTTAATAAGGCTGGTGGGATTCCACCTGAGCCTTCTGGTTCTCAGCCCAATTCTCTTTCCACTGAGGTTTTCCTCCCACTCTCCTCCATGGCCCTCTGGTTTCTTGGTAGGTGAGGCTAAGCAACTTTTTTTTGTTTTTAAAATATTGTTCGGTAGTTGAGGCTATAGGCTGAGCTGGGGAGACCCCCCCAAAGGCACCTCACCCGTGAAATGTCCTGCCTGATGCTTAGGATGATTTGGGATCTCATGTGCAGGACTCCCGGCCCAGCCCCCGGAACACCTGCATTGCAGGGGTCCTTCCCCGTGGAGGGATCTGCTCATTCGGGCGTCCCCAAGCCAGCGCACCTCAGGGCTCATATGTGTGTGAGGTCGGACCCAGCACAGTCAAGGAAACCTCCAAAAACAATGTGCCAAGCATGCTTCCTGGGAAGGGGGCATTCAGGGCTGCCTGTGGGAGGAGTTCCATGAGCTTTCCCAGGGGCCAAGGTTTCCGCTTGTCGGTCTTGTAGCCAGGGCTCCCTGGGACGGCCTACCTCCCGGAACGAGACCTTGGCTCCCTGTCACCCGTCAGCGCAGGCAAAGACGGGCTGATAAACTGTTGCAGGAGGAATGTGGTCACTTGGCTTGGGCCTTCCCCTTCCCGAGAAATAATTTATCCAGAATGCAATGCAGGGAGGGCACGGAAGAGCAGGATGGTCTTCTTGCTATGGACTAGTGTCCCTGCTAGAGAACAGAGGGAGGTGACCCATGCCTCAGTGCCCCAAATTAGAAAGGGAAAGCCGAAGACCGTTACGCTACCGTTAATCATCTTGGGTACAGACAAGGCAAAGCATCAGCCTGCCCACAGAGAAGCAGACACCGGGCCACCTGCACACGGCTTATTTATTTATTTTAATATTTATTTGTTTGGGGAGAGGGGGCAGGGCCCGAGAGATGGTGACAGAATCTGAAGCAGGCTCCAGGCTCTGAGCTGTCAGCACAGAGCCGAGCCCGATGCGGGGCTTGAACTCATGAGCCGTGAGATCGTGACCTGAGCGGAAGTCGGACGCTTAACTGACTGAGCCACCCAGGTGCCCCTGCACACAGCTTATTTGGAGATAAATTCTTTGTGCGGCTCACCAACCCCCTAGGGATGTGCGTGTGCAAGTGTGTGTGTGCATGTGTGTGTGTGTGTGTGTGTGTGTGCATGGGAATTACCATTTTCTCCAAGACACTGGAGAAACTTCATCAGCTGATGGTTTAGAAAAGAGAGTGGAAACTTTTTGATTAAACTTAATGTCACAGAGAAAATAAAAAGGTGTTTGTTTAAAAAACCAACTGACTGATGAAGGTCTCATGATGTTCTCTACCTTTCACTCATTGCCTTATAAAAAGCATCTACTAAGGGGAACCTTCTTGGATCTTTGGCCAACGAATCCCCTAGGATAGCCACTGCCGGCCAGACTCACGAGGAACACAGCCTCGTCTAGGGGGCCATGCTGTGTCCCACAAGGACCTCTACCTAAGCTCCAGAGCTCTGTACAGCAGGGGAGACCCACATTCAGTGGTGATTGGCTCAGCCACTCAGCAACTTCCTTGGAGGATGTTTGTTTGTTTGTTTGTTTTTTAGGGAGGGGAGGGACAGAGAGAGAGGGAGACACAGAATCCGAAGCAGACTCCAGGCTCCGAGCTGTCAGCACAGAGCCCGATGCGGGGCTCGAACTCATGAACCATGAGCCGAAGTCAAACGCTCAACCATCTGAGCCACCCAGCCGCCCCCTTCCTTGGAGGGTTTAAATGTGAGCTACGTGGAGCCAGCAGTTGGTGGCCGAGGCAGAAGTCACAAGCAGAAGGAAGGGGTAAGGAGAAGAGGGCACAGAGAGGCATAAAGAGGGTCACTCTTCCTTTTTAGATATGTAAGCAAGCTTTGCTCCTTGACATTTGCTAATTGTGACCTTGCCCCTCTTCCTCTTGGCAGCATCCATTCATCCAGAGAGGCTTAGGGCGGTCAAAGCAGGAATAAAAAACACGCAGGTTCTGACATCCAAAATAGGATTTTGGAGCTACACAACAATCTTAAGAACCAGAGTTAAGAGGCTTTTCTCCATTCCGGTCTCCCTGCCCTTAGCAACTTGAAGAGTCTCCCTTGGCTAACTCTGGTGAGACAGCAGAGGAAGGCTGGGAAGCCCACTTCTCACAGACAGAGGCTGAGAGTGTGAAGGGCAATCAGAAGCGAAGTTCATGTTCAGGTGTGCGGCCTGATTTGCCACACTTTGCGCCAAAATCTCAGGGGCGATGCGCTCGCTAGGTTGGAGGTCGCACTCAGGGCAGAGGGGTGAGGGGTTTCGCTCCAACTTCTTGGTTAGGATTCTGGAAGAAGGGGAGCCTGGGTGCCTCAGTCGGTTAAGTGTCTAACCTCAGCTCAGGTCACGATCTCTCGGTTTGTGGGTTCGGGCTCCACGCTGGAGTGGTGGTGCGGAGCCTGCTTGGGATTCTTGCTCTCTCTTCTCTCTCTGCCCTACCCCACTTGCGTTTTTTCTCTCTCTCTAGTATATAATAAATATTTCAGTGTTTATTTTTGAGCGAGAAAGAGAGAGCGTGAGCACAAGCGGGGGGGACGGGGGTGGCGCTCAGAGAGAGAGGGAGACACAGAATCCCAAGCAGGCTCCAGGCTCTGAGCGGTCAGCACAGGCCGGGCTCGAACTCACAGACCGAGCCAAAGTCGGACGCTTAACCAACTGAGCCACCCAGGCACGCCAATAAACCTTTTTTTATTAAGATGTTTTATTTAGTTTTGAGACAGCACCAGCAGGGGAGGGGCAGAGAGTGAGGGACAGAGGATCTAAAGAGGCTTTGCACCGGCAGCTGGGAGCCCGATGTGGGATGTGAATTCACGAACCACGAGATCGTGACCCGAGCTGAATGAAGTCAGATGCTCAACCGACCGAGCCACCCAGGTGCCCCATCAAAATAAATAAATAACCTTAAAAAAAAGGATTCTGGAAGGAGAGCAACTGCTATTCAAAGAAGAAGTGGCCTCGCAGGATTAAGATGGCCCAGGGGAAGGGCCACAGGGGGCTGGGTGTGCAAGCCTGAGCCCCCTTCAGCTCTTGGCTGGTGGAGAGAACCCAGCAGTCCGCCCCTGCACGTCCCTGAAGGAGGACATGGAAGGTGTAAAAGCCATGGGCCACCAAGAAGTTGCCATTGTGAGGGGCAAGCTAACTGCATCAGAGGCTGGGGGCAAGATGGATGGGAGACAAAAGCTCACCTTTTGGGACCGTCGAGAAAAAAATGGACCCTGAGTCCGTCAGTTGCAGACTTCAGTGGCAGGTGCTCAAAGAATGCTCCAGGACAGGACAGACCAGCCACACCTCAGTGGTTGTTAGCCAGGACATGTCTAAGGAGCAGCACAGAGCCAGAAGACCCCTTCCCAACACCTGAGGTCACATAAGCCCCGACCACCTATAGCCACAGATATCATTTTGAAAAAGAGCCAGACGAGGAGGAGGTCTGAAAGACGAGTCCTCCGGAATCACTCAAGCAGAAGTTAAATTACCCAAAGAGGCTGAGGCTTTGCCTCACAAGGCTATGCCAGTGACCGCCTACCTCCTCCCCGCCCCAGACTGGCCTGAATGTGTTTTATTACCGTGACTCTGCGAGGCGGGGCTTCTGAATGAGATCACATCAGCTTTGGCGAAAATAAAGACTCCATATCCTCTCTGCACATCCGAGCTGTCAGGGAGGCCATGGAAGGCCGCAAAGGCCGTGCACTGCACACTTGACCGTGTGAAGAGCGCCCCCTGGGGTTACAGAGCATGGGCTGGCGTGGGGGAGGGTGCTGCCAGTCCCTTCCCAAGGAAGAGGAGGCCAGAGGCCAGAGGCCAGAGGCACAGGAAGAGGGCTCTCATCGCTGTCCCAGAGGCCAGGCTTGAGCCGACAGGATGGCCCGAGGGATCCCGTGCACGCGCAGATCTGCAACGTCATTCCAGGCTTCTGATGCCCGGTCGTGTGGCTGCCCCTGGGAGCCTGTGAGGCCTGCCCGCCAGTCACTCTCTTGCTTCCATTACTAACGGGAAATAGAGTTGTTTCTACCAACCAACAGAGAAGCCCCTCCAGCGACGCGGAGGGTCAACAACCGTCTCTGGCAGCTCAAGAGAAGGTGCATATGCGTCGGGACTTCCTCCAGCGTGGGCGCTGGCTTCGAGAGGTTCCTGCACTGAGCACCCTGACCCTGTGGACTCACCCTGCCTGAGCACCTGGGGCATCGCCTGGCGGCAACCCCCACCTGGCCACTGGTCCTCCCCGCTCCGCGCCTCTCGTTCAATAAAACAGACATATGCCTACAGCTTGAGGCATTCCCGGTTGCCCTTTTGTTATGTTTTTTGTTTTTGTTCTCGTTTGTTGGTTTGTTTCTATTTGTCTTTGTTTCGTTTTGTTTTGCTACTTGCAGCCCAAAGCATCCCAGCTGATAGAAGAAGCAAGAGCAGGAGGCAGCAGATGGCTGAGTCTGTGGACACAGCCTACGACATGTCTCCATGAGGTCTCTAGGTCTCAGAGGCTCTGCCCCCACAGTCAAAACCCCAGCGATTCCGGAGACCGTGAGGAGGCCCAGACACCACAACGCCCAGCCCACACCCGGCCCGGGGCCTCTGCCAGAGCGGGGAAGAAAAGTGAGGACCCCTACGCTCCCCTTCCAGGTTTTCGTTCCTCTCCTACAGCTCCTCGGGTGGGCTGAGGCAGCTGCCTCTGCCTCCTGTGTGGCAGAACATGCTGGAAATGTCCCAAGGATCGGGGGAGGGTAATAGTGATGATCACAGCGGGGGTGGGGAGCAAGAATCAGATTCCCTTTGCCTGCTGCTACCCAGACACCCCACATGCCACGCTGCGGGTCTGCAACGCTGTGGAGACTTGAAAGGAGATCCCCTCCCCGCTCTTTTATTCCCCTGAAAGCTGTCATTGCTACAGAAACCACGAGGAAGAGGGGTGGAGGGGAAAATGAGGTCATGTGTATAAAACATCCGGCAGGAGCCTGGGGGGCGAGGAGCAAGCACCAGCACCCTGCCTCTTCCCTTCCAACGTAATGGCAAAGTGGGTGACAAAACAGGGCCGTCGGGCGGCTCCGAAGGGTGGCGGTACCTCTGGCAGGACACCCTCCCACGGCCCACTGGGATTCTTGCTTTCGGAAGTGCTCTTTCTCCTTTCCTTCATGGTATTGACACACTTGGATGTGATGCGCACACACATACACACACACACACACACACACACACACACACACACGGCTCAAGAGCGCCACCTCCCTGACTCTACGGTGAGCTGGGGTCAGGGTCACAGGCTCAGCTTCTTCTTCAGCCCCATCCAAACCTTCCTGATGGGATCCCCACAGGGGCTGCTCTGTCACTGACACTTCTGCTGGTCCCCAGCCACGTCGTGAGCACGCCAGGAAGCCCCAGAAGTTTCTCGGTGCCCAGCCTTCCATCTACATCGTCTCGGCCCTGTCCTGGGCCCAGGGTATGTTCTTTGCTTCGGGTCCTCCCGGTCACGATAGAAGCCAAAGCGGCAGGTCGTCAGGTGACAGCCCACTGGCAACCACTGACCTCCGCAGACTCATCCCTGCAGATAAAGTCTATCCATCCCTCCCAAGGAATCAGGACCACTCCAGTCTGTGGGGCACTTTGTGAAAATAGAAAATGGTGCCCCCTCTCTGGGCAGATGCAGATCCAGACCAGAGCCCGTAACGTGGGGGGCGAAGCATGCGCTAGACTCGCTCCTCTGCCAGATTCCTTTGTGCAGGGCACAACTTGCACAACTGTACATGGTGGCCACGCACAGGGCCTTTCCAATTACCTTTCTGTGCTTCTGACCTAAATGTTATTCTCGGACTCTGACTACTCCAGAACTTCCAATGTGGGGCAGACCAGCTCACGAAACACCAAGACCTACTTAGTACTCCTCAGTACAATCCCATGGCTCAGCCAGCGCCTCCTGGCAGGTCTCACACCCTTGAGTCTTCTCTGCCAACGCTAACGTCATAGTGCTTCTATCACCCAATTCTAACTCCCTGTTCCGCCTGGAGGTGAATCACACACCTATCCTGGGAGACATGGGAGGGGCCTGTGGGCACCACGGTCTCATGTTCTCATCCTGCCCCGGTTAGAGGTCTTTCTCTACCAACAACCGACTACGGTCACAAGTTGCCAGACAAATAAGGCAATAGGTCGTACTTCCTAAAATCACAGTGGTGGTTCGATGTGGGAATTAAGTGCGGAAATGCCTGTAGAATGCTCCAGACGTTACCTGGCACACATTATGTGCCCAACACACTTAGCTACTGTGAGGTCCCTTGACTAAGCTGTTCTTGTTTCTTTGTTCCCAACTTGGATGAAGCAATATAATGCGTGTCTAATGTATCTGACACAGCGTTGTGCTTGCTATCTGTCAGACGCTATTCTAAGCATTTTGCAAATACTAACTTACTCTTCACAGCAATTAAGAGCTACAGTAAGTGCTATTATCTCCCCCCAATTACCGGGCAGGAAACTGAGGCACGAGGTTAAGTAACTTGCCCGAAGTCACATAGGGAAGAGGTGGAGGGGAGACTTGAACCCAAGCCTTCTAGCTGCACCGGGTGTATGCTCAACAAACAGGCCATACAGCTTCTTGGTGGCTCTTGTGGGCATTAAATGAGATAATGCATGCACTGTGCTGGGCACACAGAAGGCGTTCCGTACTTGTCGTTATGTCAATGTGTCATTATTGTTGAACATTTATCATTGTTACTTTTTTTCATGCTTATTTTTATTGTTGAGAGAGAGAGAGAGAAAGAGAGCAGGGGAGGGGCAGAGAGAGAGGGAGACACAGAATCTGAAACAGGCTCCAGGCTCCGAGCTGTCAGCACAGAGCCCGACGCGGGGCTCGAACTCACGGACCGCGAGATCACGACCTGAGCCGAAGTCGGCCGCTTAACCGACTGAGCCACCAGAACGCTTTATATTTCTAAGGGAGCCTGGGTGGTTTAGTCCATTGAGCATCCGACTTTGGCTCAGGTCACGATCTCATGGTTTGCATGTTTGAGCCCCTAATCAGGCTCTGTGCTGACAGTCATCCCTCCTCTGTCTACCCCTCTCCCACTTGTGTGCACGCATGCACATGTGCACTCTCTCTTTCTCTGTCTCAAAAATAAATAAACTTTGAGGCACCTGGGCAGCTCAGTTGGTTAAGCGTCTGACTTCGGCTCAGGTCACGATCTCTTGGTTTGTGGGTTTGAGCCCCAAGCCTGGCTTTCTGCCGTCAGCCTGGAGCCCGCTTCAGATCCTCTGCCCCCTCTCTCTCCCTTTCCCCTGCTCTCTCTCTCAAAAATAAAGAAACATTTAAAAAATTTATTAAAAAAATAAATGAACCTTTAAAAAAAGAATAATAAAAAAAGAACACTTTGTATTTCTAGCCCCGCTCCACCCCATTATGCCTACTTTGTGTTACAGTCACAGCACAATGAGGCCAAGGACCCTTCGACTGTAGGCTTCCGGACAGCAAGGACCAGGTCTGTAATGTCTGCATTCCCTGTGGGGCCTTACGTACAGCAGAGGCTTAACGAACGCTTGTTTGTTGAGCGAATAAGTGAATAAATGAGACACAGCTCCCTCCCACCTCTTGTGTGACCTGATCATTGAAGAACCACTGATGAGAGGCCAGAGTGGGCAGGGAGGTGAAAAAAGGAGGGCCCAGCTGGATGTGGAGGGTGATGGGGAGAATGCAGCTCCCTCCCACCAGGACAGGGGCTCTGCCTCACCAGGGGGAGGGCTGAGGCACACCCCGGGCCACCCTTCCTTCCTTCCGCGGGCCCGGCTTGGCCAGCACCCGGTCATCCCCTCAGGCGGGGCTCAGCCAGGGTCTGTCCAGGCCCCTTTTTGCCCTGCTCACCTCCTGCCTACATCCCCCCATCCCACACTGCATCCCGTACCCTGGGGAAAGACCAGACCTGTCACGATGCCACTCAGCAAACCATTGTTCCAGTCTCCTCTCCACTAACCACTTGTGCTGCAGCCAGATTCTCTTAGTGTCCCCATTAGAGTCTCTGGCGCGTGGTTACTTCCCTTCCCCGACCCAAAATGGCCCAAGGGGACACCTGCACTTTTCTTTCTGTGTCCTGGAATCCGATGCGTCTCCCGGACACAGCCCCCGTGGGGGGCGCCCCCCCCCGCCAACACGCTCCTCCTTCTTGGGGACCCGCCACACTGAAGGTCGCTTCACAGGGCCCGTGGGCACTAAGAATAAGTTGCCCTGCCCTGGCACGCTGCTTTTCACGTGCTCAGGTCTTCGCTCTAAATTCCCTGAGGGTTAGGATGAGGTCTTGGTCGTCGATGGCTCCTCCTACGAAACCCACACGGGGTACAAACAGTCAGGGAGCCACAAAATAAAGCCAACCAAATACATAAACAAGTAAAAGTGAAATTTCGTAAGTAAGAAGTGATTTCACAAATAACATTTACTCAGAGCCTACTACGTGTCGGGCACCATTAGAAGCGGTGCAGTTGAATGACCTTTACTCCCCAGTACCTTTATTAGGCCAACATCGCTGTGCCCATTTTGCAGATGCAGGAATGGAGGCAGAGAGAAGGTGAGTGCCTTGTTAGGGTCCCGCGGTTGGACTGGGAGTTAAACCAGGAGTCTGGCTCCGGGCCCTGGGCTCAGAGCTGTGCCCTGCACTCTGGCCAATAATCGCTGAGTGCCTGAATGCTACACGGCCTCCTACCCATTCTTCAAATCCATAAGTCACCCCTCCAGGGCCTCCCGGCTGTTCTCCAAAGCGGTGGTTCTCAGCCCTCGCAGCACCCTAAATCCACCTGGGGAGCTCCTTTTTAGCACGTGCTGATACCTGGACCATCCCGGCCAATGGGATGGAATCACCAATGATGGGGCCAGGGCATCCGCATTTTTAAGAGCTCCCCCCTCGGCGAGAAGAAAGAGCCACCGTTGTAAAGGCAGTGACTGCCGTGAGGTCCCTGCCTCTATCCTCTATCCTGCCCCCTCCTCACCTCACTTCAAGGCCAGGAACCCTGTACCTGTGTCATCATCCCCTCTCTGCCGACATCACTCCTCCCCAGGGGGCACAGGGGAGGTGAAAAGAGCGAAGCGCACCCGGGTCAGGCTGCCTCGCACGTGGCACCAGGCCCCACGTGCTGCAGCCAGAGCAGCCTCAGAACATGAACGTGAGTCGGGACACGTCTCAGGTTTTCGTCACCTCCTCCAGGACGCTGACCCTTGCCCCCTCGGTGTTTCCGACCTCAAGGCTTAATGACCTCCTTCCAACTCCCCGAGCCGTTGGTGCTGCTTTTCAGATATTTACACGTTTGGGCAATTTGGTCTTCAATCCTTCCCAGGAGCTGGGTTTGGCCCTCCAAGCGCATCTGGTAGAAAGAGGCAGAGAACCCCAGGGCCCCGGGCGTCCAAGGGAAAGGGGTGAGATGCTGGCCATAGCGCCACAGCTCGTCCACCGAAGGTCGTGGCAGGATTCCCAGGACAATGGACAGTTAGGCCTTTGGTAGAATACGTTATGAGAGCAAAACAACCCGGGGCGGTGCTGACCTGCTGACTTGAAAATACAGTATTTCAGGGTCAAGTCCATGCAAGAAACTCCTACTAAATCAATCACTGTGCCCAAAGTGCTCCCTCACACCTGACGACCCACCAGTCTCCGCAGGGTCCAGCCTCTTCTGTGCCCACATTTCTTGCCCAGGCTAATCCTCGTGAATGGCATGTCCCTCCTGTGGGCAAACTCCTACTCATGCGTCAAGGTCCACCTCAAGGTCACCTCGTCTGGGGAGCCTTTCCTGACAGTCCTGGGTACGAGGTACAGGGCCGTCTTCTCAAAATATCTTTTTACGTGGCTCATGGAACCCTTACCCCAGTGTGTAATTACTGGTCTCCCAGTCTGGTTTCTCCCACTGGTATATGATCAACTCAGAGGCAAGAATCCTTCCTCTCTGCATCCCTGGGACTCAGCACAGCAAAAGCCACAGGCCATGAGACAGAGATCCACGGACCCAATCTGGCCCGCAGATGTGGGGCCAAAGGGCCAGCACGGTGATTAAAAACGTTACTTGCCAACATTAAAAAAATCAGGATATACTAAAAAAAAATTTTACTGTTTTTATTTTATTTTTGAGAGAGAGAGAGAGAGACAGAGCACAAGTGGGAGAGGGGCAGAGAGAGAGGGAGACACAGAATCCGACTCAGGCTCCAGGCTCTGAGCTATCGGCACCGACCCGACATGGGGCTTGAACCCACGAACCATGAGATCATGACCTGAGCCGAAGTCGGACGCTCAACTGACTGAGCCAGCCAGGTGCCCCCCGAATCAGGATACTTCATATAAAAATCCAGACTCCTGGGGCTCCTGGGTGGCGCAGTCGGTTAAGCGTCCGACTTCAGCCAGGTCACGATCTCGCGGTCCGTGAGTTCGAGCCCCGCGTCGGGCTCTGGGCGGATGGCTCGGAGCCTGGAGCCTGCTTCTGATTCTGTGTCTCCCTCTCTCTCTGCCCCTCCCCCGTTCATGCTCTGTCTCTCTCTGTCCCAAAAATAAATAAAAAACGTTGAAAAAATAAATAAATAAAATAAAATAAAAAAAAATCCAGACTCCTTTCTGGGTCCACGTTCCCCACTGCTGCTCCTTCAGAAGGGAAGTGGGGTGTTCCACTTATGCCTAAGCCACCTCTCCGCGTTACGGCTCTTGTAACTCTTGTACACACTTGAACTATGCCCCCAGAGAGAAGCATGTAGTAGCTAATTTAAAAAGTATTGCTGAGCAATGAAACTACTTTGACTTTTGAAGCAGCCAGAGCAGAAAGGTCTGCATGTGAACCAAACAAATCGCATTTCTTGCTAGACAGCATTTGTGGACGAAAGCCAGGGACGATTAAATTACCCCAGGAAGATGAACTGTGGCACGTCCATTCAACGGGATACTACGCAGGGATAAGAAGGGAGAAACTATTGATATAGTGGGCGCGGGCAAATCTCAAATATGTTACGTTGACCCAAGCAAACCAGGCACAAACACTGCACTTATCTGATACTCTGGAAAAGACAAGACAATAAAGACAGAAAACAGGTCCGTGGCAAGGTCCAGAGGTGGGAAGGGGGGGGGGGGTTGACTCCAAAGCTGCAGGACAGAATCTGGGGGAGGGTGTGATGGAAATGTTCTATGTCATAATCGACGGTGGCTACGCAACTCTAGGTCACTGCTGAAACCCGCGGAACTGCACCCTAAAAAGGATGATTTTTATTGCATGGAAATCACAGCTCAATAAACCCGGCTTTAAAAAAAAAATTACTCGGAGACATTTTTGTCCTGGTCCCCAGTACGGAAAGTTGCATACCAGAAACTATGGGAAAACTTCAAGTCTGGAGACTCCGAGGGCCCTGTGAGGTGCCCTGAGGAGACCCGGTCCCTTTGCTCGTGCAGTGACAGCACTCTGGACACCCACCGGTTAGCGTGGCACAGAGGAAGCCTCCCTGGGCACGCTGCCACTCGTCCCGTAGTGTCCCCACTCTGCACAGGTGTGGCCTTCAGCCACTAGCATTGGAGGGGAAACAGAGACCCCGGCCCTACCCCCAGAGCCGCTGGATTTAGAATCTTCTGGGGCTGACCCAGAACCTGCCAGTCTGATGTTTAAAAAGCCCCTCGGGTGATTCAATGCAACACTAATACTTGAGATATGTGGTATATCGGCTTTGGGTCCTGGAGACAGTGCTTCCTGATATGAGCTTGGGCGGAGAAAACACGGTGGGTGGCACCTTCCGAAGGTCCTGATGATCCTACATCCCCATTACTCTTTGTGCTGCTGATCGCGTTCATCATCCATTCCGTCTAACCTTGTAGGGTGCTTCAGGCTTACAGAGCATCTCCGACACGGATTACCTCATCTACACCGGGCAGCCGGCGTCTTTAATCCCCACTGATCAGATGAGATAACAGAGTCAGAGAGTGAGGAGAGGCCATCTGCCAGGATGGGGTCCATCCTTCCTGCCTTCCATCATCCTGCTGCTACAGGACTTGGAATCCTCCTTCCGGCTGGAGGCCGAACTGAGGAGGGGTGGGCAGCGAGGGAGGAGTCAACAAGGGTCTCCTCTCCATCCCCACACCAAGAAGCCCATTTGCGCTCCCCGTGCCCAGTCGCAGCGAGGGTGCTGAAATCTGGCCCGCGACGGGGAAGCCCGACGAGATTTCCAGAGCAAAGGAGTCTGCAGGCTGCCCTTGGCGTCTCCCACCAGAGTCCACCGCACCGCCCGCGATGACTCCTGGCCGTCGTCCGGGACGGCCTCATGCACCTCGCTGCCGGGAGAGGCTGACCTCGCCCACTTCTGTCCCCTCGGGATGAAGCGAGGCGGGGCTGAGGAGGCCAGGGCACACGTGGCCCTGGGTGGGGAGGGCTGGAGGTCACCCGTGTCAGCCTGCACACGCTGGGACACTGCCAGGGTTCCCCAAGGACCTCCCGACGGTGCAAAGGGCAGGGGTCTCAGTCAAGCTGCTTCAGTTCTGGCCTCAGCTCAGAGCCTTAATCCCTCGGGCAGGGCACGCCGGGCCTCTTCCTTGCCGTGTGACCCCTGGGCAGGCGACGTCTAGCCTCAGTTTCTTTGAGCCTCAGTTTCCTCATGTATAAAAGGGGATGATATTAATAGTGCTTACCTCATAAGGTTGATGTGAAGGTTAGATTCCCATCAAGTATATAAAGCACCTGACACATTCCAGACCTCTGTAAGTTTTTGCTGTCTTCATCACTACCACCATCCTCAGTCTCCCAGTCTGTTAAATGGGAACAATTCTTTTTTTTTTTTTTTAAGTTTATTTATTTATTTTGAGAGAAAGAGAGCCCAGGTGGGGTAGGGACAGAGAGACAGGGAGAGAGAATTCCAAGCAGGCTCCACGTTGTCAGTGCAGAGCCCGATGTGGGGCTCGAACCCACGAACTGTGAGATCATGACCTGGGCCGAGATCGAGAGTCAGACCCTTAACCGACTGAGCCACCCAGGCGCCCCCTTGACGGAAGCAATTGCAATCCTACCACGGCTGCCTCACAGGGGTGTTGTGAGACAAGGTCAACGAAGCTGTAAACTCCCTGAAGACAGAGCTTGTGTCTGCCTCGTTTCCCTGTGGCACTCCCAGGATTTCGAATAGTGCCTAGTAGTAGCAGGTGCTCAGCAAATATCTATGGAGAAAGGAAGGAAGGAAGGAAGAAAGGAAGGGAGGGAGGAAGGAAGGAAGGAAGAAAGAAAGGAAGAAAAGAAGAAAGGGAGGGAGGAAGGAAGGAAGAAAGGAAGGAAGGAAAGAAGGAAGGAAGGAGGGAAGAAAGGGAGGGAGGGAGGAAGGAAGGAGGAAAGAAAGGGAGGGAGGGAGGAAGGAAGGACAGAGATGTGTTTTGTGACTTGGAAGGCACTCCACAGGGGTGAGTTGCTTTTGTTTCTAATGAGTAGCCAGTGATGTCCAATGAGAGAATGGATTATTTTCAAGTGGTGAGTTCCCCATCTCCGGAGGCAATTAATGAAACTGGAAGGTCATTTGGCACAGGTGTCAGAGGTGGGACTCCCACCGCATCCCATCCCTTCCAGCCACCGGCAGCCCTCGGTCAAATGGCGTCTAGGGGACTTCTACTCCAGGGTGTGTGAAACTAGCCCTTGCATCCTCACGCTGTGGTCACACACTCCACCCAGACGGTCTCAAAATCACACCGAAGTCCAGACTTGCACACTCTCAAGTGCACTTTACACACACAGCCACTCCCTGGGCGGTTGCCACCATCACCACGGACAACATTGGCAACATACTGGTCACTCACTACAAACCAGGCTTTGTTTGGGCTAAGCCCTCCTCTGACTTGGTCTCACTGAGTTCTCCCTCCTGAGACGAAGGGCTCATTATTCCCATTTTAAAGATGGAAAACCAAGGCTCGGAAGGTGAAACAACTCGTTCAAGGCCCCATGGTTGGTAGGAGCGAAGCTGGGCTTTGAATCTAGTTCTTTGTGGCTCCAAAGCTTGTTGTCTTGAGCCACATTGCGTCCCTAACACAAACCAACAGCCAAACCAAAAGGGACCCAACTTGTTCTCAAAAGGCTGCTTCCAGCCCAGCCGTCATCCCAACCTTGGCACGTTCTCACCCCGGCCACACCTGTGCTGGTCTCCAGGTCCGTGCCAGCGTGGAACCCTGGGCAGCAGCGGGGTCCTGCTTGTCTCCGCTCCTGCCTCCCTCAGCTCAGTACCCCAGCCCGACAGTACCCTTCCCGGTCACCGCTGGGCCTTTGCTCAGCCTGGCCCCTTGCCAGGAATGCCTTCTCCTCTCTCCCTATGCAAGCCCTATGCAAGGGCACAGTTCAATCCGGATGTCTCCTGCTCTGGGGAGCCTCTCTGAGCCCCGGCAGGCGGAGCTGGTCCCTCCCTCCGTAACACTTGGTCCATCCCTCCATTCTAGCACTTTACTTTCTGGCTAGTTGTTCATGCGTCTGCCTCCCTCACCAGACCGTGAGTCCCTGGCGGCCGCAGAGCAGCGGCTCATTCAACGTGAGCGCCCATCTGTGAGCGCAGGGCCTGGCATGGCCAAGACGCTCACTAAATGCTGTGGTTTCATTACTCATGGCCAGGAGGGTCCCCCGCAGGGTGCTCGCAGATTGGCGGTGGTCGGAGTGGAGTACGTTCACTGCTGAGATCGTCCGTCCACACGGAACAGAGAAACAAACCCCCTCGTAAGCAGGCGAGGACATCTGGGCTCCTCTGGAAAGCAGTAACATTGGGGAAGCAGGGCAGCATGGAGTCAGCAGCGAGCACGGCTCAAGCTGCTCCCAAGCGGACACCGGCCAGCAGACGGCCTGTTTTCACCCAGCCGACTTTCTACAATTGGTTGGGGGATTTCACCACGGACCCTGGCTCCCCGCCTGACCCTGCCTGACACACAGTGGGAAGGCCTGGAACTGTGCTAACCCCGGTCCCTCCATAGCTGGCTGGGCGATCCCCGCTCTGGGCCTCAGTTTGTTCATCCACAGAATGGGAGAAACAACTCCGGCTATGTCTGCCTTGGAGGGCGGGGGTAAAAGGTATTAAGTGAGTAGAAGACAGAAGGCATTTTGGAAACATAAAAATGGTTCAAAAGCATGATGTGGGGCCAGATGAGGCTGGAAGGAAGGCTCTCTTTACTCCCGTGGCTTCAAATGACCTACAGGACCCACATGCCAGGGTGTTCTGGGCTTCTGCCTCGTCCTGTGTCAGAAGAGGGGTTAAAATGAACCAGCGTTTGCCAGACTTCACAATTTGTGCACCATTGCCAACACCGTCTTGCCATCTCTATAAACCCCCTGAGCCATATTTATTTAAGAATATTGTTTAAGATGATCCTTTCCAAAATTTAAATATCCGCGCAAGCCCCCTTCTCAGCGATATTATCCAGGATGTAACTGGTTCGATGGGTCAGCTGCATTTTTTTCTAGTACACATTAAATAAATATGTGACAATTAAACCCAACCACACTCACCCAGGCCCCAGTGAAACCATCTTGTATATCCCTGGTGGTTCCTGTCTGTTCTTGGAGAAACACAGGGAGAAAGGAGGCTTTAGGCCCTTCGCAGCTCCGATGGCCTAAGGTTTACATCAACGTCATATACTCATCTGGCACCCAGCCCTGGGACAGAAGATGTGGGAGACGGTAAGTCAATCCCTACTCTCCGGGAGCTTCCAATCTTGTCTGAACAACAACAACAACAAAAAAAGCTCTCCAGTTGCTTCAGTGGGTTTCCCTTGTATTTCATTTAAAGCCTGCCCTAAGGCATACCAGAATGCATACATCGCAGTGAGATGAAAAATCAAGCAGTGATGAAATTCAGATTAAAGGGAAGTGAGGGTAGGAGAATAAAGGGAAGGCAAAATAAACACATAAAAGGCTTATTGGAGCTCTTGAATGCTCCATGGAGAATACCACAGATCGGAACTCTGAGCTCCCTAGCAGCCAAAGTAAAAAGGGAAACACGAATTATTTTCCTTTCATATGATATATAAGCAATGTCCTTAAGTGCACTGAGATAAATATGATATAATGGTCCCTGGGACTGAAAAGTGGGCTGAAAAATGCTGCTCCCATCTCCTGACAGGTGTCCCTGTCTTTCTTTGAGCCCATGTCCTGTGCTGAGGATCTTCCCCCAAATAAAGCTTTGATCATGTCCCTTCCCTTTCCGAAAAAGGTATACTGTTTTTCTCTTAGCTCCAGAGTGAAATTAAACATTTTCAGGCTTATACGCAAGCATCCCCATGAATTAACCCCCAAATACCTTTAAGGTCACATCTCTAGGAGCTTCATATTTCAATGTCAGTAGAACTGCCTGAGTTCAAATCTGGGCTCTGCCTCTACCTCAGTAGCCACCTGATCCCTAGGCAAGTTACACAACCTCTCTGAGTCTCAATGTCCTCATCCACAATATGAAGGTATAAAGAGTTCTTGTCTCCTGGTATTTATAATGAGAACGGAATGTGGTAACCCAGGCAAAGCGCTTGCCAGGTGCATCAACGTGAGCTCCTCCCCAATGCACTCCTCCCTCCTGGCCTGTGCTCCTGCTGTTACTTGTGTCCAGCTGGCTTTCCCCATTCTCTGTTGACAGGCAGATTTCTCTGAGGAAACCCTATCATTCACCCAGACCCAGCTCAAGTGCCATTTGAACTGGGGGCCTTCCCGGATTTTCCCAGAATCCCTTGCCCTCTTTCCCCACAGCACATAATTTATACGCAATACCATATAGGAGCTATAGGCTACACTCAACCAGCGTTTCTCACGCTGGAGGCTGACCTCCTACCAGCAGGTTGTGAAATCAAAGTGGTAGGATGCTACCAGCACTGAAAAAAAAAATGAGACAGAGTAGAAAAGACTGAGAAATATCAGAGTGCATGGCCTGACTTTTGATTTGGTTTTGTAGATACAATATATACGTGTGTGTGTGTGTGTGTGTGTGTGTGTGTGCGCGTGTGCATAGTTGGTGACAATATAAAGTGCTTTTCCAGTTAGGAGCCATAGCCAAGAAACATCTAAAAGCAACGGCACTAATTGTGGGTTCCTGGAGGGCAGGGACCAAGTCAGGTTCACTTCTTTGTCCCCAGTACTTAGTACAGAGCCTGGCACATAGTAGATACTCAATAAACATTACTTTGTTTGCCTTTGTTTTTCAGTAAACGCTATTGAAGTGATGTGAAAATCCAGTAATTCAGAATAGCATATTTACCAGGGCATCCTGGGTGCCCAAAATTCAACTATAAACTATAAACCCCCATGCCACAGGACCCACCCAGCAGGATGGTGGCCAAACCAGTATGCATTTCAGAACTCAGGTGGTTGGGTGTGGGTGGAAAAGAACAGTGTGGCTTAGTGCCCACCTACTGAGGACCCCCTCCAGCATCACTCACCCCACGGGGAGAGAACACGGCGAGGAAAGGCCTAGAGTCCCTCTGGTCTGGCTGAGAAAGAACACACGCAAGCACACACTGGCCCCCGTGCACACATAGGCACACACTCGCACACACGCACATATACTCACAGACAGGCACACACACCGCTCTTCATTCACAAGGGGGAACGTGGAGGCCCAGTGAGGGCAAGCGACTTGCTCAAGGTCACACAGCAAGGTAGTGGCAGAGATGGGGCTAGAAACAAGTCCCTCGGTCCCCAGACCAAGAGAGAAGAGAGGAGGACAAATAGTGGTTTAGACAGAAGAGCACACAGACAAGTACAAAGGTCCCTTTCCAGACTGAGAGGTGCTGTCAGGCCCAACTCCAGGGCCTGGAGAGACCAGAGGCCACAGTGGCCCACATGCCTCTTCCCCCGATCCCACCCCCCGCCCCGTGGCCACCTGTGTTGGGGTAGAGACCTGTCCTGCTTTGCAGAGCAGGAGGGAGCTGGTGTCGTGGGAAAGCATGGGCTCGGAGGCAGGCATGTCGGCTGTGACTCAGCCCCAACAACTCCTGGGCCATTTTCTTAACCCCTCACATCCCTGGAGCCTTATCTGGTGACCCTGGACACTGCTCTCCACGTCCACGGTTCTTCGGAGGAGTCAATGAGAAGGTAAGTATATGTTAGTTCCTTCCCTTCCCACCTCCCCGGAAACCCTTGGAGATTTCCTCCAAGTAAAAACAGAACCTTCTGACCCTATCTTCTTCCACTCTAACGCTTTCAATGTCCCTCCACTAGGAGAACAACGTCCATGGTCCCTAGTCCAACACTCAAATCCTTCAAGGGAGAGGCAGAGAGAGACAGAGGGGGAGAGGGAATCCCAAGCAGTCTTCTGTCAGCACAGAAGCCGATGCGGGGCTTGAACTCACAAATAGGGGAGATCATGACCTGAGCCAAAATCAGGAGTTGGACTCTTAACCACCCAGGGGCCCCTGGATACTATTTCTTTATCTCTTTGGTCCTTTGTCCATCAAAAAGATGGGCCAGTCACCTGGGATCACAGAATTTGCTGTGAAGGAACATGTGCACACACAAGCACACACTTCTACACATATGCATATGCACACTCACATGCACACACACACACACACACACACACACACACACACACACACTGCCTCCTTTCAAAACCCCCGTTCTGAAAGCCTTCTCCAATCCACGCAATTGGAATTAGCCTGCCTGTGTGTGTTTTGTTCCAGAACCAAATGCACGTCAGCACACGGTGATCGCTCCTTGCGTGTCTGCCATGACACTGCCGGTGCCCAGGAGAGAGGACCCAGATCTGGGGCCCTGGGCAGTGCCGGGCCCTGGCACATGGGAATCTCGCAGATGACTGTGGCATGGGATGTGTGCTGCCCCAGCCACGCTCACGGCGTGTCAGAATCGTCCCAGCCGTGGCTTGGGAGATTGGCCCAATGGCCCACAGCATCCAGCCGGCGGTCTGAACTCAGATCCAGGGCAGCCGCCTGCCTTTCAGGGAGTGAGGCATGGTAGAGAGGCCAGCGGGCCAGGCAGCAAGACTCCTTGGAGGCTGGGTGGCCTTGAGCAAAGCCTTGTCTTTTTGCCGGAGGCACAGTAAAATTCTAAAATCTATAAATAACACTAAAAATAAGGCTAAATACCTGTCTGAGAAGGAAGTGGGACAACCGGGCAGCTTTCTCAAGCGACATACATCCTGCCCAAGATCCGTAATGCCCCCACCCCTTATAAATGTACATCACCATCCGGGTGGTAGAGAAGAGGCATGGGTATTATTTGGAAAAGGCTTCTGAGCTCATTCTGGTCGGTCGTGTCCCCCACGGCAACCCAGGTACGCCCATCGTTGCACCGTTCACTACCAAAGCACAAGGCGTAGAGCCACCCTTGGGCCATCTCAGCCAGGGTACCACGCTTAACCGAGCGAAGGTCAACCAGTCTCGGGCACAACGCGCTGCGCTCCGGTCGGCTAAGGGCAGTGGACGGAGGGTTCCTCCAGCACAGAATACAGAAAAGCTCTCCTTGGACAGGGCTGCTGAGAGGAGGGAGTATGCCCTGCGTGTTAACCTCCCAGCAGGTCTGGCCCTCAGTGGGGGCCCTAAAGTGCCAGTCTCATCCCCTTCAAGTTTATGTCTTTCTGGCAGGCCGCGAGTGAGCACAGAAGTGGGGGCTGTGCATCTTCTTTCCGCTTCTCCTCTGAGCCCGAGCCTGAGCCTATGGGCCTACCACGAAGGCTCAAAGAACCCTTCTTCATTCCACAGGCATCTACTGCGTGGTTGCCGTGCCCTGGGCCCCCAAGTTAGAGGATACAGAGAGGAGCAAGCCCCACCTGCACCCCTCAAGAGGCTCCCCATCCAGGTTAATGGACTGATTCTCTATCCGTTCTGATTAGGAAGGTTGGCATTAGCCCCGTCTCCTGGATGCCTGAGGACCTCGGGGTACACCACAGGTGCCCCAGGAAATTATGGGCTGGCGGGGGCCCGGGTTAGCCAGAGAGCCTCTGCTAATGACCCAACGGTGCATTTGGAGCAGGCCTGGGAGCCCTGGGAGGTGGAAGCACTGTTTCCCTGGCTGTCCCGTTTCAGCCAGGAAGGTCTGCTGTGCCATCCGTGATGTCCCAGAGGCCGCAATGCAAACCCCACCTCCTGTACACAGAGCCCGCCGGCATCCCACCCTCTGGGCATCCAGTGCCTGGTAAACAGAACTCTGTGGGGGGCCAAGCCCCCACCCCACCCGGCTCCCACACACAGAAGCTTTGTCTGAGCTGGTGATGCATAATACATGGGCGCAGGCCCGGACCAGCCGCGGGCCCATTTTGGACAACAGGCCCGTCACTAAGAGGCTGTGAAGGACACGGCCAGGACACAATGCTCCAGTCAGAGCTGAGGGCAGCGGATAAAGGGCCTGCTGGGGCCCTGGAACCGGCCCCTCCCCCAGCACACAGTGCAAGGGTGGAGACCCAGGCGGTCCGGTCCCCAGACAGCCCGGGGAGTCCTGCAATCCTCCCAAACACTCTCCAAGTGCAGCCCTCAGCCACATCCTTGACTCTCAGGCTTAGCTGCTTCTCCCTTGTGACGTGGCCTTGTCTTCATCCTCATGTTCCCTCTTTATTTTTTTTAAGTTTATCTTATTCATTTTTAGAGAGACAGAGAGACAGAAAGTCAGAGAGAGGAAGAGACAGAGAGGGATACAGAGAGAGAGAGAGAGAGAGAGAGAGAGAGAGATACAATCCCAAGCAGGCTCTGCACCATCAGTGAGATCACGACCTATGAGATCTGTGAGATCATGACCTGAGCCGAAATCGAGAGCGAGATGCTTAACTGACTAAGCCACCCAGGCGCCCCCTTGTATTCCTTCTTTAAAAGAGCATCTCCGGGGCACCTGGGTGGCTCAGTCGGTTAAGCGTCCGACTTCAGCCAGGTCACGATCTCGCGGTCCGTGAGTTCGAGCCCCGCGTCGGGCTCTGGGCTGATGGCTCAGAGCCTGGAGCCTGTTTCCGATTCTGTGTCTCCCTCTCTCTCTGCCCCTGCCCCGTTCATGCTCTTTCTCTCTCTGTCCCAAAAATAAATAAACGTTGAAAAAAAAAAAAGAGCATCTCCATCAGGTGTTACTACCCATCAGGGTCTCATGTGCTCCTTCAGGTCTTGGGCACTGGTTTCTGATTTGGGCTGGCACAGAGGCCCCTCACCTCCCCATGCCCACATATCAGTAGAAAAGCAACGTGAGGATAGCCGAGAATAAAACAGGCGCATCACGAATCACCTACGGCATAATTAAAAGAAAGCCTGCACAATTTTATGTGATAAAACAGCACCCCTTCTCTTGCAGGAAATTTAAGGAGAATAAATCCTCATGCAACCCAGCTCATACACACGGAATTGGGGAATGCTTTAGCGAGAAGGGCCCAGGAGACTGGTTGTTGAACCACCATGCAAACACATTAAAAATGTGTTCAGAGGTTCTCACTGGCGTGGACACGTTTATTCTGGAGGCTGCTCCCAGAGATTCTGGGTCAGGAGGTTTGGGTGAGAGCCCAGGAATCTGCATTTTAACTAGTGCCTAAGAGATTTGCATGCAGGTGGTCCACAGATGACACTTTAAGACACAACGGTCAATGAAAAATTATAGGTTTCAAATATGCAAATAAACTCACTGGTGCTACACGAACCAACCCACCACAAATTAACTCAATAGTGATCGAGCCAAACTCATAGCAACTTATAATATAAAAGCAAGCCAGCTCAAGATGACACAGAAGCTAAATGACCTTACTGAGAATTCTGGGAGTTCTAGCTAGCCATAAAGGTGCGCACAGTAGGAGCCCTGCCAAGGTCTTGCAAAGGCACCAGTCTTGGTAGAATGCTGATTTCAAGCCCTCCTTCCCGCCCCGATAAACTCTGCAAATGTAATAATTTGGGTTTACAAATACTATCGCTTGATCATCCCTGTTTAATACAGGGGGATATTTGCAAGCAGCCTTTGGTTGTGTGTGAAAACAAAACTCTGTGGAACTGGACTTCACTGGCTCTCAAGAATTCAAGGAAAAGCTTGCAATTCCGAATCTGTTCTCAATCCTTGGGGAGAGCCTTGCCTTCAGTCGCCCACAGACTGAACATTAGTCCTCCAAGATTTGCTGCGTAGAAAGAAAGGAGGGAAGGCATGTGAGGGATGAGTAGGGGAAGAGCCATGTTCATTCTATTTTGATTGGTTGAATCTATTTTGATAAATCTGAGTTTGGTTAAATCATTTTAATAAGCTGCTTTTTGGAGCCCTTGAAGCTCTGGGCTTTAAGATCTTTTTTTTTTTTTTTTTTTTTTTTTTTGCAGGAATTTGCGACAACCCCCCCCCCCCAATTCTGTCCTATTCTTATAGTAATACAGTCTCAATTTTTAGTGGGAGGGGGGAGGGGGGAAGACTACATTTCCCAGCCACCTTTGCAGCCAAGTGTGTGGTCATGTGATGAGGTTCCGGCCAATAGGATGCGAGCACTTGTACCATGTGGCAACTCCAGGTCCTGTCCTCTAAAGAAAAGGGGAACCCTCCTTTTCTCTTCCCCCTTCCTGCGGGTAGAAACATGGGCATGGGGTGAGCCATCTTAGGTGACAGAGCTTAAAGAGAGAAGGAACCTGGGCCCCTAACCATTTTGAAAAGGAGAGCCACCTTGACAGCCAGATACTTATATCTGGATGTAACATGAGAGAAAAATAAACTGCCATTTTGTTTATGCCACTCTGGGTCTTTATCAGAGCATCTCCGCCCCAAATCCTGTTTCTGATTCCCATTTCTCCCTCTTTCGTGAGCCTGGGGGAGGGGAGTTCTGACTTGTGATTTAGAGAGGCCATTGAGGATAAGCCACACAAGCGAGGACTAAAAGCTTTCCATCTTCCATCACTCCCACCATCTCTCCTGAAACTTTCTAGGGAGAGGAGAAGACAGTGGGTTTCTGAGGAGTCCTCAGTTTTGGTGAGGTTAGGGAGGGAGTCCAACCTTATGCTCAGCCTGGCCATACTAATTCCCTGTGCGGTCCCAGGGGTGGTTAATGGCTCTAACGTTCTGCCTGGGTAAGGGATGCCAAAAAAGGTGTTCCAGGCCCCAGGGAACAAGTGGGTCACCAGGGGTGGGAAGGGCTGAGGTGAGTTATGAACCAGCCACTGCCACCTGTCTCCCTCCACATGCTGGGCAGTCCCAAGCTATACATCTGCAGACGGGAGGGATCCCAAGATCATCCAATCCCGCTCCCTCATTTACAGAGAGGAAAACTGAGGTGTGAGGAGGGCAAGTCATGTGTTCAAGGTCGGCTAGACAGCAAGGTATCAGCAGACCAAGGCTTGAACCCAGGTCTCCTGGCCCCACCCTGTTCAGTGCTCTTTCTAGATGTTGTGCTCCAATTGGTAGAAGATCCCAGCTCCCAGGAACTTAGGGGTGTGCAAAATCTTACCGAACAATCTTCCCTCATCCCGACAGCTCTCCTGCCCACCCCAGACCTCAGAGAACTCACTCGTGCATCATCCATTCCAGTATTTGAGGGCTCCCCTGCAGGGCTGGGTGTTATCAGTCTCCTACTCTCTCCCACTCTCTCTCCCTCTGTCCTGCAACCCCCTTCCCTATAAATAAATGGAGTTACTCCTAATTTGTCCTTATGATCATCATTTTGATAACTACACACAAAGAACTGCATAGAAAATAAGAACTTGGCAAAGGTAATGCCCATCTATCCCTCTATATTCACTTTTGATCCTTGTCAACACATACATGGTAAAGGCATCCAGAGCCTTTAAAACCTTCATTCGTTTTGTCTCATTGTATCTATTCTTGAGAATCCACTCCAATAAACAACCAGTAATGTGGACACATTTCACAAATTGGATGTTTCTCAAAAGTAGAGGGGCGCCTGGGTGGCTCAGTTGGTCAAGTATCTGACTCTTGGTTTTGGCTCAGGTTATGATCTTGAAGTTCCTGAGATAGAGCCCCATATCAGGCTCTGTGCTGACAGTGCAGAGCCTGCTTGGGATTCTCTCTCTCTCTCTCTCTCTCTCTCTCTCTCTCTCTCCCTCTCTCTCTGCCCCTCCCCTGCTTGCACTGTCTCTATCTCTGTCAAAATAAACATTTAAAAAAAATTAGGAAGCTGGACCTACTTGAATGTCCAAGAATAAGAAGGTGATAAAATCAAGTACGTTCCTATTTATATGATAGACTTTTATATAAGATTTCATCAAATCCAATTCAACCACTTACACAACTATTATTTGATGTTCTTTGGAGAAAAAAAATGAAGTAATTAACTATAAAATGTTATCAATTAAAAAATACGTCACAATTTCATTTCATAAAATGTAAAATATTATGGCCAATGGGGAAATGCCACTGACACAATGTTATAATAATAAGTGCAGGGTTGCCTAGGTGGCTCGGTCGGTTAAGCATCCGACTTCGGCTCAGGTCATGATCTCGCGGTTCTTGAGTTCAAGCCCCGCATCTGGCTCTGTGCTGACAGCTCAGAGACTGGAGCCTGTTTCAGATTCTGTGTTTCCCTCTCTCTGACCCTCCCCCGTTCATGCTCTGTCTCTCTCTGTCTCAAAAATAAATAAACGTTAAAAAAAAATTTAAATAAAAAAAAAGAAAAAACAAAATGTACTATATTTGTGCTACTTGAAAGATCTTCACAGAATTCATAAAAATATTAATTCACAGCACATGATTGGCAGCGTGCTCCAGTGATGGGCCACAGTTTAAAGGCTCTGGGTTGGGGCGCCTGGGTGGCGCAGTCGGTTAAGCGTCCGGCTTCAGCCAGGTCACGATCTCGCGGTCCGGGAGTTCGAGCCCCGCATCTGGCTCTGTGCTGACAGCTCAGTGCCTGGAGCCTGCCTCAGGTTCCGTGTCTCTCTCTTTCTCTGCCGCTCCCTCACTCACACCCTGTCTCTCTGTCTCAAAAATAAATAAAACATTTAAAAAATTAAAAAAAAACACAGGGGAGGATATACTTATATATACACTCACAGGAAAACCACAATAGTGGGGTGCCTGGGTAGTTCAGTCAGTGATCACTCAGCTCAGGACACGATCCCACAGTTCGTGGGTGTGAGCCCCACATTGGCTTCTGTGCTGACAGTGCAAAGTCTGCTTGAGATTCTCTCTTTCCTTCTCTCTCTGCCCTTCCCTTGCTCTCTCTCTCTCTCAAAAATAAACAAACATTAAAAAGAAAAAGAAAAAGAAGAATACAACAGTAAGTGAAAGGAGAGACACTAAAATGCCAAGGGTAGTATCTTGAGAGGGTAGAATAAAGGGTGATATTTTATTTCCATTTTATACTGTTCTGAGTTTCTAAATTTCTGAAATGAGCATATATCATTTTTATAATATAAAAAAGATGTTTTTTTTTAAAGTTTATTTATTTTGCGAGACAGAGATAGAGAGGGAGTGAGCAGGGGAGCAGCAGAGAGAAGGAGAGACAGACTCCCAAGCAGGGTCCGCGTCATCAGTGCAGAGCTGGGCTCGGGGCTCAACCCCACAAACCGTGAGATCATGACCTGAGCTGAGATCAAGAGTCGGACGCTTAACCGACTGAGCCACCCAGGAGCCCCTACAAAAAAGATAACGTCATTTAAAAAATAAATATAAAAATGAATACAATGGAAGGGGCAAAATCATGGTGAGCACATACACCTGTCATACTCAGTGGCTGGGGTGCGTATCCTGTCCTCACACTGAAGAACCACAGTTGGCTTAGCTTGGTTGTTGTTCATGAAATGTTCATGGAATGTAGCATGGAATTTTTCCCAATTTTTTGCTAACACAAATAAAACTTTGTGCAAAATGCTTCTTTTGTTCTTCCTCTTGGGTTATTTCCTTGGCCCCTTTCAGGGTGTCGAATGAAAGGTGCTACCTGACATGGGTGTTGGCTGGGGTCTCCGAGTTGCAGTCAAGGGACAGAATGATCTAAGGCCCATTTGCACTCTGATGCTCTCTTTCTAGATGTGAACATTCTGGACTAGCCTGATGCCATGCTGATCTCCCCCAAACCTGTCTCGCATAAGCCAGAATTCTTCTACTGGGGAGTAGAGTATGGTACTCTGCAAGGTGAGAAGCCATTTGAATAAGTGAAATGAAAACATCAGTTCCTTGAGAGATGGGACCCTGGGAGCGGTGTACCCTCAGGTATAGAAGATGGACCTGGGATCTAGCCTGAGACTACGTTTCCACCAACAGAACTTAAAGGCACAGCGTGCTGGTGGGGAGGGGGGGAGAAAGTGGGCAGGGGGAGGTTGGGGAAGTAGGGAGGACGCAGAAGAGGAGGGGGCATGAAGGAAAGTGCAGAAGGGACGTGACACCAAAACAAAGAGCACAAGAGAGGGATGGGAGACGACCTTCTCCAGGGAAATCAGCAAGCTAGAGCTAATGGGTGCATCTCTGCACAGCCAGGGAAATGCCAGGGCTCTATCATCTTTGGGTACCATGCCAAACTCCCTAGAAGTACTTGGATGAGTAGGGGAAAGGGTGCGGTGGGGAGAGCAGAGGTGTTTGAAGATGCAGGATTGTCACAAAGGATCCACATCCCTATGAGAATGTCTCCTGGCGGTAACCATGCCCAGTGGCCCCAAGGGACAGCCAACGTGTCAGGAATGGTCAGAGCCTTGGACTAGGACCAGGAGACTAAGGTTTGCCATGAGACTCTTTCAAGTGCCCATCCATACATCATGTGCTCTCCAGTCCTCAGTTTCAGGAAATATGAAACAAAGAGCATAAACCAAATGGTATTTAAGGTCCCTTCTGATCTGTACATCTTATGGTTCCAAAATAGATGCAAGTCTCATAGCTTGCATCTAAATAGCTCATTTAAAAAACTTTTATTTTTAAATAATAATTGTATATATTTAAGGTCTACAACATAATGCTTTGATATACATATATGCAGTGAAATGATCACTATAGCCAAGCTAACTAACATATCCATGTTCCCACAGTTGCCGTGTGTGTGTGTGTGTGTGTGTGTGTGTGTGTGTAGTCAAGGCACCTGAAATCTACTCTCTTAGCAAATTTCCAATATTCAATACAGTATGATCGACTATAGTCACCATACTGTACATTTGATCTCTAGATTTATTTATCCTATATAACTGCCACTTCATACCCTTTGTACCCTTTGACCAACCCTTATTCCCCGCCTCCTCACCCCGGTAACCACGATTCTGCTCTCTGCTTTCATGAATTTGGCTCTTTTAGACTCTACATATAAGTGAGATCATACAGTTTTTTCTTTCTTTCTGTGGCTTATTTTACTTCGCATAACATCCTCCAGGTTCATCCACGTTGTCACAAACGGTAGGACTTCCTTCCTTTAAGGCTGAGCCATGCTGCATTCCACACACACACACACACACACACACGCACAAATATCACGAACATATCACAATTTCCTTATCCATTCACCCCCAATGGTCATTTAGGCTGCTTCCATATCTTGGCTATTGTCTATAATGCTGCAACGAACATGGGATGAGGATATCTATTCAAGGTAATGATTTCATTTCCTTTGGCTATATATCCAGAAGTGGAATTGCTGGAACATATGGGATTTCTACTTTTGGTGTTTTTGAGGAATTTCCACGCTTTTTTCCATAGTGGCTGCACCAGTTTACATTTCCACCAACAGTGCCTGAGGGCTTCCTCTTCTCTACATCCTCATCAACACCTGTCACCTTTTATTTTTCTGATAACAGCCATATGAACAGGTGTGAGGGGATATCTTATTATGGTTCTGATTTGCATTTCTCTGATAATGACGGATGGTAAGCATCTTTTCATGTATCTGTTGGCCCTTTGTATGTCTCTCCTGGGAAAAAAAAATGTCTATTCAAATTCTTTGCCAGGAGTTCCTGGGTGGCTCAGTCAGTTCAGTGGCTGGCTGACTCTTGATTTCGGCTCAGGTCATGATCCCAGGGTCATGGGATCGAGTCCTGTGTAGGGCTCTGCACTGCTTGGGACTCTCTCTCTCTCTCTCTCTCTCTCTCTCTCTCTCTCCCCCTCTGCCCCTTTCCCCCACTTGCACTCTCAATAAAATAAAATAAAATAAAATAAAATAAAATAAAATAAAAATTTTGCCCACTTTAAAAAATGAGGTTGTTTTGTTCTTTTCCCTATTGAGTTGTAGGAGTTCCTTATATATTTTGGATATTAACCTCTTATCAGATACACAGTTTGAAAAGGTCTTCTCCCAATCTGTGGGCTGCCTTTTCATTTTGTAGATGGTTTCCGTTGCTGTGCAGACCTTTTCGGTTTGATGTTGTCCCAATTATTATTTTTGCTCTTGTTGCCTGAGCTTTGGTGTCATATCCAAAAAATCACGGCCAAGGCCAATGCAAAGGCGCCTTTTCCCTATGTTTTTCCCCCCGAATTTTTACAGTTTCATGTCTTACATTTAAGTCTTTAATCCATTTTGAGTTGATTTTTATGTGTGCTTTAAGATAAGGGTCCAACTTCATTGTTTGGCAGGTGGATATCCAGTTTTCTCGACACCACTGAAAACACTGTTTTTCCCACAGTGTTTTGGGAATATACACTGTGTATATTCTTGGCGTCCTTATCAAACATTTGCTGACTGTATATGCTTTGGGTTTATTTCTGGGCTCAAGCCACTCGTTTTATTCATCAATCACTGAACATATTATCTGTGCAAGGCACAACAGTAGGACCAGCAGAATAGGAGAAGGGAACCACACTTCCAGAACATGCGATACTTGTCGGGCACCGAGCCACCCTGAGCATTAGTGACAATCCTAGGAAGTATTATTGTCTCCATTCTACAGACAACAAAACTGAGGCTCAGACCTATTAGGTCATCTACCCACGATCATAAAATGGTAAGTGGCTGAGTTGAGAGCCTAACCCAAGTTACCCCACTAGGTCTCAACCTCCCTCTAAGAAAAAAAGCACCACTTTTGCCTTCAAAGAACTCACAATCCAGTAAGTGTCTGAGTTAAACAACTAACCGCAGTGCTGCACAGGAGGCAGGACAATGCCTGATTGATTCCGACAGAAAGATGGGGAAGGCGTCGAGGAAAAGCTGGCATGGGAGTCTGCCCGAAGCTTAACTCAGATTCCAGAATCGGAGCGCAGAACCAGGGGCAAGGGAGGGGAGCGGCAGCCTTGGCATTTTGGGTAGAGGAAACGGCACAAAGGCATGGAAAGAGGGGAAAGATCGTGGGCCATTTGGGAAAGAGCGGGGAGCTTGTTGCTGCAGAACAGAGGATCTGGAGAGCAGGGCAGGAGATCAGCCTGGGAAGATGGGTGGGGCCAGGCAGCAAGGGGCCTTGGGTGTCAAATCAAGGGTAGGCAGGGAAGGGGTGCACCTGGGACCTAAGCCAGCCCCCAGCCCATCCCCCATGGGGTCAGGGAGTGGCTCACCGCTTGCTTCGTAAACCAGACACGGGAGACCCCGTGCTTTCCTGGGGGCCCTAGCTCCACTTCTGGGCTGCACCCATTTGCACTTACTGAGGGCTCGTGGCTCCCTGAAGACAGGGTCCACCTCGGACAGATCTCCAACGCTCACCCCACAGATACTCACCTAGTTAATTCTGAATAACAAATGGAATCACCACCGCAACCATTTTCTCTCTGTGCCTGAGTCTCTGGCCAGGTTTCCACTAAGAAAACTGGGAGGGTGGCGGGGAGAAGCTGGTTGCACAATTATGGAGCCCCTTGGGGTTGGGCTAGGGGGCCAGTCTGGATGATTCACGCGGATTCCAGGTCAAGCCAGTGTACTGAACGGGACCTCCTGGCATGCCCCCACCCCATTCCATCCTGTCTGCCATCACAGCTCGTGATGAGGCCCAGAAGGCCCGTCCACACCGTGTGCAGTGAAAAGCAGCTCTCAGTCCCATGTCCTCACCGACTGACCCCAGCTCACCCCCCCGGGCAGCCCGAGCAGCAGCCTTCCATCAGTAGCTCCTATGTCTTGTTTGAGTCACACAGGGTGCTCTGGGTAAAGAATGGGAGCGAGAAGCCCTAGGGCCAAGCATGGGAAGGAGCTGGAGGCCAGCAGCAAAGGGAAGCTGGAGACCTCATCGCTCCCGACTCCACCTCTGCTTTTCCTCTCCGTTGACCCCACCCTGGGTCAGACCCTTGTGACCACCTCCTAGCTGCTTGGTGTGCACCACTGATGGATCCCCTTTCCCAGCGCTCACGCAGCCGGGGCCCCTTAAACACCTGCCGACCCTGCCGAGAGAGAGATGCAGGCCCATTCCTGCCGGCCTGGCGTGTGTGATTCGGGTCACCATATCCTCTCCCCTTCCGCCAGAAGAGGCTCAAGAGTGGGACCGTGGCGGATGAAGACCAATTCTCCTGCCGCAGCAAATACGCCCCCACGGGGGTGGCCTGCACCCTGGTCCCCACAAGGCCCCACCCTCAGGCCATTCCTGTCACCTCCCCCTCTCCCTGCCCCACCTGCTGGGGCCAAGCCCCAGCCACCCAGAGGCGCAAGTCAACACTGCTTGACCATGACCCCTGCCCTACTCCCCCAGCCCGCTGGGCGCCTCCCGCTGCTGCCCCTTGAGGACCAGGTCTGAGTCGGGGTTCTCCCTCCCCGAGCTTTAGTCATTACTTGGATGGGTAAAGGGCTGGGATCATGCCCACAAGGGGAGGCGAAAAAGAATTCCACGTCTCCTCCTGCAGCCCCATCAGTCCTGAGAAAGGGGGATCGGGAGTCTGGAAGGGGAGGGGTGGAGAACGAAGCCTGGAGGCTCCAACCACTCAGGGGCTCTGGGTTCTGGTTCCGGAGGGTCATCCCTCTCTAGGAGAGAAGGAATGGGGAAGAAGAGGAGGGTATGTTCCCTGACCTTGGTCCTCACATCGTCTTCCAAAAAAATCACTTCACTGCATAAAGAGTCAAATTCTTGAAAAACAGAAATGCTTCCCCCCCCCCCCCCCCCCCCACGCACAGAAAGGTGGAGAGAGCAGGGTTCCCCGCCAGCTAGGGGGCCAGCCATCAGGTCAGACTGTGCAGATTGGCCCAGCCCGGGGAGCAGAGCATAGGGGACGGAGAACGTGCCCTGCTGGCCCTTTCCCCAGGAGACCTGGAAACTGTAACCACCACTGCTGGGATCTGGCCTGGCAGCCATAGGAGGCCAAACCTGGATCACTTCCCCCTGGGCACTGCGCAGCCCAGGTCACAGGACAGCCTGTGACTCCCTCCTCCAGGCCTGCAGGGGCCCTGGGAAGGCCTCCAGGTCTGGTTTGGGATTTGAAGGCACAAAGGACAGGAAAGGCTGGCCCAGAGGCAAGGCACAGGGTGAGTGGTAAATCTACTCAGGAAGCCAGGATTTCAGTCCAGAAAGCCCCGTATGAGGTTGTCTAGCAGCTGCGGCTGAGCCCTGGGACCCCCCCACTCCCCAGCCCCCACTTCATGAAGTACATGCCCGAGTTGTGATTGGAAGACGATAAAGACCAGAGGGTCTCGGGAAAGCCAGAGACATGAACACAGGACAATGTCTGCTCCTGGAGATCTAGTCTGACCCACCTTGGAGAGAGCCGGAGAAGCAGTTTTTGAAAAGGACTTTGAGGTGGGCTCCATGTCCCCCTCCCCTTGAATCTAGGTGTGGAAGGGACTGTGTGATTCTGAGGCTCGGTCATAAGAGACCATGCATCTCTGCCTTGTTTGCCGGAACGCTTGCTTCTGAAGCATCACGTAAAAAATCTGAGCGCTCTGAGGCCACCATGTCATGAGGAAGCCCAAGCCACACAGAGCTGTCATGTGTAGATGCTCCAGTCCCCAGTCCCCAGATGAGCTTGCCTTTAAGTCACCCTAGTTCAGGCACCAGACGTCAGAGTGAAGAAACTTCCAGGTGACTCCAGCCCCTTAGAGATTCATGTCCCCCCTTGTCATGTGCATTATCCTAGCTGAGACTCCAGACGTTGTGGAACGGAAGACAAGCTAGTCTCCCTGTGCCATGTCTGAATGCCTGACCGACAGAATCCACAAGACTCCTTGCTAACCCCTCCACCAACTCCAAAACAACAACACAAACAAAAAACAAACAAACAAACAAACAAACAAACAAACCCAGTATCTGTCTTTATCCTGGTGAGCCAGAGGGAAAGCAGGGAGACACTCAGAATTTTGGGACAAGGCTCCTTTTTGTAGTGCTCTCCGATTTGGGACACCCTTTCCATGGCTCTGAATCATCCACAGTTAATGAGGGACGTACCCAACACCTACCAAGTGCCTGCCCTGTGCCAGCAGCTCCAAGGGACGCCAGAAACGTCTTCCGTGCCCACCCCTCTGTGCTCAAGAAACCACTCTCTACCTGGAGCCATCAGAGGCTAACCAGAGAGACTGGGGGATGTGTAACTCTGTGTTAAGTTATGCTCCAGATTTTCTGTCTGTCCCAGTTCCAAATATTCTGCCCTGCTGTACCCATGAGCTAGTAAAACATCCCCATCATTTCAATGCTTCTATATCCACACTGCATTTTCTCCATGGCCTCTTCCACCCAGAAGCGGCTCAAAAATCTCGCAGACCATGTACCAGAATTTGGGGTATGGAAAACGTTTACTTTAAGAAAAGTGACCGACCAACAACTGTTCTGTTCAGTTCAGCAGAGTGGATGCTTAAAGCCTGCTGCCTGCATGTTAGGCCCTGTGCTGGGTGCTGCAGGACCATGGATGGGGTTCTAGAAGCCGGAATCCCAGGGCTGGCAGGGCCTCATCCACACAGCTAAAGGCAGAGGCCAAGGCCTCCTCATGCTGCCCTTTGGACGGCAGTTGGTGCAGATCACCATTCCCTCTCCTTGACCTCCCTTGGCCACACCTTCTCTGTCACCTCTGAGCGTTTTTTCCTGTCCTCTGTGTCAGCCAGGTTCAAACCCCGCCTTTCCTCTTCCACTTTGATCCGGCGGCCCCCACCACTGGATTACCAGGGAGCTCTGAACAAATGCTGATGTGACCCCACCCAGAGACTCTGAACTTGCCTGCCAGGAAGGACCGCCCCCCCCCCCCCAACCCCGACATAACAGTGCCATGGGTGAGAACCACTGCCCCAAACCCCTGCCTGAGGTCACCCACACTCGGATTTCAAACCATCTACAAGCTGCCGGCTCTGGGCTTTCTAAGGGCCTGGGCCTCTTTTCTGAGCTCTAGACCCAACCGTTCGGATGCTCCCCAGACATGTGGGAATGGACTACTGATCTCCTCCCCACCTCTATCCACCCCTCTTCTGCCACCGGGACTCCCAGTAAACAGGACTTCCATCCACCCAGCGGATGATCTCACAAACCTCAGAGCACCTGCAAATCCCCCGCCCTTCTCCCCAGGCCCACTTCTAGGTCCTGTCCACTCTCCCTCCATTTTTCAGCCTCAGAGCATCCGTATTTCCCGTAGAACTTTTATTTATTTTTTTTTTTAATATTTTTTTTCAACGTTTATTTATTTTTGGGACAGAGAGAGACAGAGCATGAACGGGGGAGGGGCAGAGAGAGAGGGAGACACAGAATCGGAAACAGGCTCCAGGCTCCGAGCCATCAGCCCAGAGCCTGACGCGGGGCTCGAACTCGCGGACCGCGAGATCGTGACCTGGCTGAAGTCGGACGCTTAACCGACTGCGCCACCCAGGCGCCCCCCGTAGAACTTTTACACAGTGATCATCGCGGTGTGCAAAAAACTTTGCATCCTTCCCTTTCCACTTAACATGAACGTCTTTCCACATTGCCATATCATTTTGGTGTTATAATTTTTAACGGCTGCAGACTGTTCTACTGAATAAATGCTGCCTCATTTACTTAGCCAGTCTCATATTGTTAGGCCTTTATTTCGCTTCCAATCTTTTGTTGTTATAAATAATGCCATGATGAGCATTTTGATGCACAGAGCCTTTCCCCGCCTTTGGATTATTTCTTTTGGACAGATTCCCAGAAGTGGGATTACTAGGTCACAGGATATGGACATTTTTATGGCTTGTGATGCGTGTTGCCAAATTGCTTTTCAAAAGGCTGACACTCCTTTGCTTTTATGCGCCTTTGATAATGACTTCTACAACGCTGGAGTACACAGTCGCAGGACCCAGGACAGTCCAGGGCAGCTGGAAGGTTGGAGTTTCTGTCTCTCTTTTTTAAAAAGACTTCTTAAACGTTTGCTTAGTTGTCTCGTAACTATCAAAATAATAAATATACAGCATAGAAAGGCAGACAGAGACGTCGAACCAAATATATCAGAAGTGCCTCCTTTTCTCAGGACTTCCGATTGTCGGAATCCTAGCACAAGGAACTCGCGGAATTTATACAGAAGAGGAATGGTTGCTTTAAGTCAGGGCTTATACACACAGAGAGTCCTGGCTTATTTATACCTACACAGACTAGCCCCCTGGAAAGGACATGTGTAAATTCTAAACACACCATTGAGATCAAATCACTCTTTTTTTTTTAAACAAAAAAATCACTTTTTAAATATTCCTGGTATGAAATCCTGCGTAGGACTGGCTCGGGATAGCTTCAGTGAGGGCATATCTTTTTCATCAATAGGGTTCCTCTCCTTAGCCACAAGGGGAGTCACTTAGACACAAGCTTGGTCCCTTCAAGGTGGGGAAGATGGTTTGGGGGAGTGAGGGGAGACTGGCCCTGAGGCTCCAAATGATTGTCTGACCTTAGAAGCTGGTAATGAACGCTGCTCTCAAGTAAGTCCTAACGTATTCTGGACAACGGCTGGTGCCCCTGGAGTTCGGGTGACATGAGAGGACACCCCAAGTGATGTCACTGACAAGCCAACACAATAAGGATGGAGAGGAGCATTCTGTTTATGCAGGACTTACTTAAGACAGACTCTGCACTGTTTTAGGATGTAAAAATTAAAAAAAAAAAGCAAAAACTTAATGCTCACAATGCTGCTTGTAAAGCAGGGGGTTAAGGACAGCAACTACGGTTATTAGCCCCATTTACAGATGATGAAACTGAGGGTTTCCGACCTGTCCTTGACCGCACAGCTAGAGGGCGGAAGGAGCCAGGATTTGGATGACGGCAGTCTGACCCCATAGTTCCCGCTTTTATTCTGTATCTCCAGGGTGCATGTGTTCTAGTATGAGCCTCCGAAGGAGACCAGCTGTCCTTCTGAATTCCTCCCACCATGTTCTGTCCACCTTGACCTCCCAACGGAGCCCCAGCATCCCCACATGTGTTCATCTGCTAGGGCTGTCGTAACCGAATGCCCCAGGCTGGCTGGCTTAATCCACCTCATGGCTCTGGAAGCTGGAAGTCCAAGATCAACGTGCCAACAAGGCTGGTTTCCCGGGAGACCTCCCCTCCTGGCATATGTGTTCACACGGCTTTTCCTCTGTGTTCCGCACCCTCCTGTGTCTCTTCCTTGTTTTTCTTTTTTTTAATTTTTAATGTTTATTTATTTTTGAGTGAGAGACAGACAGAGTGCAAGCTGGGGAGGGGCAGAAAGAGGAGACACAGAACTCGAAGCAGGCTCCGGGCTCTGAGCCGTCAGCACAAGCCGTCAGCACAGAGCCTGATGTGGGGCTCGAACTCACAAATCGACCCGAGCCTAAGTCAGATGCTTAGCCAACTGAGCCACCCAGATGCCCTTCCTCCTTTTCTTATAAGGACATCAGTCCTACAGGATTAGGGCCACCCTTTTTACTTGGATCAACCTTAATACCTCCTTAAAGTCCCCACCTGACATCTGTCACCTCCCTCCCAAACCCAAACTGGGGCAGGGGGCTCTCTAAAGCCTTCCCACTCAAGGGAAACGGGTGTTACTCCAATGGGTAGCTGTTTCTAAGCAAGGGATTGCAAAACTCTGTGCGCCTCCCAGAAAATAAAATTGTGTCCTACCAAGAGAAATAATAGTGTGTGTGTGTGTGTGTGTGTGTGTGTGTGTACGCATGCAAGATTGGTACAAGTGGTCCCTCTTTGCCCCAGAAACAGGTTTGCTTCCATGAACCATGTGTTAGAAAACAGAAAGGAATTGCCTCTCTGTGTTCTTGGAGAGGAAGGGGGTGGAGTTACTTCTCTCACTGAACCTCCATCGCTGGAGTGGAAAACTATGGCCCTCACACCTACCATCTTTTCCCCACGAGGGGCAATAAAAGGAGAAACCGCCTAGCTAGAGGACCCCCACCAAGCAGGGCAACAAGGCGCTGGGAACCATGGACATGATGGCTGGCCCCTGCTTAACCTGGGACACAACAGGGACAGACGGGAGTTAAAGATACGTCATAAAGGGCAGTGACGTGCTCATCTCTCTCCTTAGTGGCCTGATATTTCTGTTGCCAAGGTGAATTAAAACATCTAGGTAACGTGCGTGTGTCCTGGGCCAGATGCCGTGGTAGCTCCCTGCCCCTCACTTGTTTCCTTTCACGGCACCGAGAGGGTGACCTTCCATGAAACACTGGGAATATTTTAAATTTTTTAATCAAAAATCAACACAAGCCAGAGTGGCCCCTTTAAACCTAAATATGGTGTCATTCCTCTGGGTAAAGCCAGTAAGCAGTTCCCTCCTCTGTTCTTGGGATTAGGTCCATAGTCCTTGCAAGCTGGGTTACGGTGGCCCTCGCTGGCCTCGGCCCCACCCCGGCACATCTGGGGCCCGATGTGCCCTGGATGCACTCAACTCCTTCCTGTTCTGCAGAGCCTCTGTTTCTCTTTTCCGGGCCTTTGCACATGCCGGTTTCCTCTTCCCAACTGTTTTCTTGGCCAAACCCTCCTCTTCCTTTGGGCCTCTGCTTCAGAGCTACCTTCGCAGGCAAGCCTCCTGATTCCCCCTAGACTGTGTTAGCCGCTCCTCCTCTGGGCCCCTGGTGCTTCCTTCATTCCTACGTTCCTCATCCAGTGCTGTGAGGGTCAGACCCTGCGCTCCCCGCCGGCATGCTGCCCTTGACAGTAAGCTGCCACCTTCACCACTGTACCCCCAGTGTTTATCAGAAGGCACGGCACACGGGCGGTGCTCAGGGGGTGTTGGCTGAAGGGAGGCCCAGTGACACACGGGCCCCACCACCCTCCTTGGAGCCCTAGAGGCCAGGGAGGCACTTCATCCACCGCTCCATCCCTAGAGGGCCTGGCCCAAGGCTTGGCACACAGCAGGTGCTCAAGGACAGTCTGCTGCCTTAAGGGGAGTGGATACAGAGAACAGATTTCAAATCTCTACTGTCTGTCAGCCATTCACACACCCAGAAACTTGCCCACTGCTCCCATCCCTTGAGGGACACACCCACGTCATAGAGTGCCACTGCCCGAAAGGCCAGGTGGGAGGTATCCTCTCCCTTTTAATTAAAAGTCAGATAGGCACCCTCCTCCCTCTCTCATTCCTCTGTCTCCAGGTCACTTCTGGAAACTGAGAGCCAGCAGGACAGATGAGAAGGAAGTGTGGCGGATGTGCAGAAAATTGCTGGGTTTGCATCTCTATCCCCCCCCCCCCCAGCCTTCCTCCCACGCTAATCTTCCTCTGCAGGGGGCCAGGCGCAGGGCCAAAGGGCCCAGCAGACCAGAGGCTGGGGGCTGGGCCAGAGCTGTCCCCCGCTTGCTGTCTTAATTTCTTCTAGTCTCCTTTTTGTTCCCACTCTGCCCAAAGGCCTGGTTTTAGGGCATCCCTTCTTCCCCAGATAAGGAAGGCAGAGTGTGGTCTCCTGGCCGTAACCCCCAGTCATGGGAGGCGGGAGGGTCTCCGGAGGCCCTGGGGGCCACATCAACAGAGAAGCTCCCAGGCCTGGGCTTTAGGGTGGGCCTGAGGGTGGAGAGAGGCTGCTAGCAAAGACCACTTTCTCCTTCTGAGCCCCAGGGGGGGCCCCACATCTGATGCTCCAGAGAGGAGCCTGCCACCTGGTATGAAGCAAACCCGGTGTATACTTGGCAAAGTCCACTCCTCGGCAACGGTGCTGAAAAACAGTCGTGAGGCACAGACCAAGCACAGGTGGCTGGGAGAGACAGATTCCAGGAAGGCTTCCTGGAGGAGGTGGCATTTGAGCCAGGCCTTCAAGGAGGAGAGCAACTTCCAGATTTTCAAAAGCTTGCCAACCAAAGGGCACTCAAACCAATGGAATTTAGGGTGTGTGTGTGTGTGTGTGGGGGGGTGTGTTTTAGATGAAGGGGTGTTCGCTTATTTGGTTGTGGAGGAAAGGGAAACTCCCTGACCTGCAATGAGGTGATGAGATCATCTATGAGCGTCTTTTATCCCTGCAGCACTGGGGGGGATTTTAGGGGTCTTGGTGGCTTCTGCAGAGGCTGCCTCCACCCCCTTTCCCCAGCCCCAGGCCCCCTCTGGAGGGGGCCTCCGCCAAGCAGCAATAGTCTACATGGAGGGACAGGCAGGACCCCCTAGCCAGTCTCCAAGGATGCAGTTCATTAGGACGCATCCTCCGTTGCCATGGAAACTCCAGGCCCCCAGAACCTGGGGAATAGTTCCTGAATTTACTCAGGCCTTGAGCACAATTAGACAAGATGAATTTTTGAGTTGGAGCATAATGAGACCCGGACGTCCGGAAACCATATGGCAGCCTCCCAGGGGATGGCAGGGCCCCCGGGGGGAGCATACCGCTGTTACGAGGTCACCAGGCCACTGCCTCTCTTGGAGGGGTGGGCGGGGGGTCTGTGAGGCCCTGGGGAGTACTTCCCTCCTTTAGAATTCTTCAAGGGCAGCGAAGCGCTAGCTGCGGGGGATAGGAGGGAGAAGAATAAACTCCCTATATCTGTCCCAGGCCCTTCCGGGGTCAGGCTTGGGAGGCTTTATTCTGCACCCTTTGATAGATTTGCCAACAAATGCATCTCACATGGCTGAGGCTATGCTGCGTGCGCAGAATAGATTCTTCTATCCGCGCAAAACACAAACATGTCGTTCAAAAATCTCTGCCCAAACATACATGGGCCAGGCACGAGAAAAACGTCATGGGATCCGTGGCATCCCACACTCCCTCCCACTCAGGACAGGGGGCTTGCCCTCCGGTAGGGGAGGCAGGGCATCTTCAGCTATAACCATCTCGACACCGCAGTGACGGGACAAGGGACGGGGTCTGGAATGAGGACAGAGCAGAGAAAGCTCCGTGAAGGAGGTGGCCTTTTGGCTGGGCCTTGAAAGCAGGGATTGGGGGTCCTTTTGAGTACAGGGAACCGAAAAGCACAAGTTGAATCTGGGGAGAGCAAGCATACCAATGCGGCCAGATGGGTCTGGGGCTGGAGCCAAGGAGGTAAACGCGGTCAGAGAGGGAAGGCTTTGAACACCTAGCTAAGCGTCCGGGACAGTTGGGAACACTGCCACCCAGGTGGACCAGGCTGGTAGGGCCTCCTTCCCCCAGCCCACCCCCAAGCCAGGACAGCCCAGACCAGCGGAGGCCTAAACCCAGGACAGGCTCAGAGCAGGGCTGCCCCAGCCCACCTCCCCCTAGCTGTCGACCCCCAGCTTCCCTCAAACAGTGTCAACGTCCCCGGCTTCCAGAAGTTTCAGGCAGAATAGGAGCTTTCTCCTGGCAAGGCTCCTGCACAAAACCCCCAGCATTCTAGACAGAGACCAGGTAACAGATTAGCCTCTTGGTGTCCAGCAAGAAGCCTGGCACAGAGAGCGGAAGGGAGTGAGGAGGGTTGGAATTTGCTCCAGAGCTACAAATGGGAAGTAAGGAGCTGGGGAGAGAAGGCAGAGAGACCCCAGGGCCTGGTGGGCTCCGGGGAGGGACGTTTGCCAGGGACTTGCCCCCCACCCCAGACTTCTTTAAGGTCCAGGGTTTGTTTTTTTTTAGAAAGCAGCCCTACTCTACTGAGAAAATGGGATCCATTTTTTTTTTTCCAGGAGGTTGCTATTAGCAAAAATCACTGACCCTGCAAGAGAGAGAAGCAGAGATGCCAAAACTTCCTGTTTGTTCTCAATCTCTCCCTCCCAGCATCCTCCCCCATCTCTCTCTCTCTGGCCAAGAACCCAGCTCTGTTCCCTGGGAGCCAGGACACCCCCAGGTCCAGATGGCTGTCATCCCTTTCCTCCTGAGCTTCAGCCTCTGGGGGAATCTGATTTTCTGAAACTGGAAGTGCTCTCGGAGCCAAGACTATGGAACAGGTAGATGGTCTGGTTGAGGGGGCTGGATCTGGGACACGGATCCGGGTTGCATCCTCGTTTGTGCCCCAGGAACCCCAGTGTTCTGCTGACTTCTCCCTCTTACGTACGTCCACCAACTCCTCACCTCCGAAACAGCACCCCGTGTCCTGTTTCCTCTCCAGCTCTTGTGGTTTCCATCTGGCCAGCTTGGGCCTCCTGCCCAGACCCCCATGATGGCCCCCTATCAGGTCCGCTGCCCCCAGGCCCACCAAGCGTAATGGGTGTAGCTGTAGATCCCTGGGATTGGTACCGTGGTCCAGACGGGACGTTAGCTGTGTCCCTTCCCTGCCCTGGTTCACCTTAGTTACTCTGGTGAAGCCTCTGCATTCCATCCCAACGAGAGCTTTTTGTTTGTTTGGTCCTTTTTTCCCTACTTGATGGGAGGGAAACAGAAAATTAGGAAGAAAAGCTCTGGGTTACATGCAGTAATTTTGAGGGACAAAACGGCCAGGCAGCTAACACGGACTCTGTAGGGCAGCGGGGATGGGCTGGAACCCTGGCTCCATCAGTTTACCAGTTGTGTGACCTTGGACATGCTATTTAATCCTCCGAGCCTCAGTTTTCTCATCCATAAAGTGGACATAACAGCACCCCAAGCCATCCCCCGCTGCCCTACAGGCTGTTGAAAGAATGTCATAAGATGCATGTATAACACTTTGCTCAGCACCAAGTAAACACTGATCATTAGTATTTTGTAACCGGTGAATTCAAATCCTACAGCACCTCCCTCTTCGCCGCCCAAACCCTGGCCAACCCAGAACAGAGGTGCCCAGCAGCCTGCAAAGCGGCAACGTCACTTCTCCCCTCCCACCTCCTTGACCTGGGAAGCCTGTGCCTCTTAATTGCTCTTTGGTTTTACTCAATTTGAAACGAGCAGGGCACCAATTCCCTGCAGGAAATAATAAATATGCTTCTGCTCAAAATACTAATGAGGTTGGACGCCCGGTGAAGCTGGCAGGGGCGGGGAGCCCAGCCAGTCCTGCCGGAGGACGCAGCCCCGTTTGGAGAATCCTCAAGAGGGCAAGTGGGATGTGAGGCTCTGGCTTTGCTTCGCGGGCCCCCCATCAGGGGCTGGGCTGGCTCAGGCGAGCAGCCGTGGGAGAGGATGTGGGAGCCCCCAGTGGTAATGCCCTGTGCATTTGTGGACCCGGCTCTTCTCTGGACAGCTCCGGGAATCTGCCTCTCCTCCCACCTGATCACCAAGCCTGGACAGTCCTCGTCTCTGGTGCCACTGCCTCTGCCCCGGGTCATCAGCTCAATGTGGCTGCCGGGCTCCCAGCCCCCAACCTTTCCCACCTCCTCTCCTTATTCCAATGAGCGGTCACTCTCAAGCAGTCAGTCAACAAACACCAGTGAGCAGGAAGCATGGGCCAGCCTGCTGGAGGGAGGAGGACTCAGTGTGACCCAGACCCAGCCTCAGCCTCCTTTCTGAGCCTCTCCGCGTCACACTGCCCCGGACGAGGGACTCTGGTTGTGCCCTCAGTGACCAGCAGCCTCCTCCTCTGAGCCTTGAGCTTGCTGCTCTCGGCCACAAAGATCTTCCCAGATTCCATGTGGTTCCATCCCTCCCCTCATTCCACTCGGGGCCTCTCCGTCCCCCTTTTCAGAGCCACCGCGTTTAAAATAGCCCCTTCCATTGCTTTGCCCCGACCCTAATGTATTTTTCTTAGTAATGGTTACCGCTCCCTGACATCCTAATATTTCTATTTTTCTGTTCTGTCCTGTCTCCTCCACCTCCAGCGCCAATGCCCTGAGGGCAGGGCCTTTTTCTCTTCTGTTCACTGATGTTGCTGTGCCCTGTCACCTAGAATGTGCTTAATGAATATTTATTGCCATGGAATCTACTGATGCCATCATGTCTCTTTTCTATGAAAAGCTCTTTACCCACTCATCCCCTACAGGCCCCAGCCTCCATTTTCACCTCCCCTCTGGCTACTCCTTTAGCCCCCTCCCCAGCTTCCCAGCCCCTGACCCTCCACCCTGGAGTCTCCCCGGACAACGTCAAAACTCTGGAATACCCCAGGAGCGCGGCTATCCTTGCCTTTACGCACACTGCACGCCCCCGCTCCGCCCCTTTCCCAAGTCCTGCACATCACACTTAAACATCACCTCCTCTCAGAGGCCTTGTCCAGTCTCCCCAGTGCCCCACGGCCTTTAGGAACTGCGTCCAGCGCTGCCCCAAACACGTCACTGGTATCTGTGTCGGCCTCCCAGGCAGAATCCAGCTTCCTCAAAGGTCAGAGAAATCTGTCCCCTCTGTGTTCTCTGAGCCCGCGCAGTGCCTGGCACCGGGCAGGGGCTTAGTGGATGGTGCCGTGTATTAAGATTCAGGTTGTTCTACTGCGAAAGCTGTGATTGACTATTACCTCTTGCAAGGCCCACCGCGGGACACAGGAGCAGCAAAAGCCAGGGATGAAGCTGGGAACAGAACCCCAGACCCAAGAGAAGCCTCTGAAGCCCTGCCCCAGGGGCCAAACTGAGGACAGGGAGTCCTGGTGCCCTGAGTGTGGACAGCAGGTGACCCGAGGCCTGCCATGAAGCTCGAGGCACAGAGCCACAGACTTTCTTCTCAGAAGACAAGGCTGGTCCCACTGTCAGAGGAAAGTTCAGCCTTGCTCCTTGGTGCCCGCAACTCCCAGGGGATACAAACTGGACACCCACGTCCCCTTCCTGGGAGGAAATCCTGCCAGAGTTCTCAGGGACATCAACAGCGGGGCTCAGCTGGAAAAGGAAGGAGGGAAGGGGTCCTGGGGGGTGGGCTTTGGTCCTGGGAGCATTCCCTCTGGCCGGTGCCCACAGGTCACAGCTGAGGCTGCTGGCTGGGCTGGCCATTCAGTCCTGCTTCTAGTCCGTTCTCTGGCCTTGAACACCAGAACTGGGACTTTTGCAATGGTATAATGCTCCCTGCACCCCTTCCTACCCCTTCACTGCTTCCCGTTCCACAGCCCATCTGAGTCTCCAAAAACACTAACCAGAGAAACAGAACTGCATAGATACTTCTCTCTTTTCAGAGTTGGAAACGAAGACTCAGAGAGGTTAAGCAACTTGCCCAGGGGCACACAGCAGGTTAGAGGCAGAGCCCAGAATAGAAACGAGGCCGAGATTTCAGTTGTTATTATTTGGAGTCACCAGGAAAGCATGTGCTGAAAGGCTTTCCTGGGACCGGAGGTAGGGGGTTTAGAGGGCCTCCTGTCCCCTCCAAAAATCTCCCCCTTCCTTCTGCAAGCACACAGGCTCTGTCTGGCTTTAAATCCAAAGAAATTCCTTCTCTGCTCATTGGCTCTCAGACACGGGAAGCAGCCCGTTCCCTGTGGCTTCTTCCCTGGAGGATGCGTTCAATAAACAGAACCCCTTTCTCATCTTCCTGCATAAATATTTCAGGAGGCTGAGAAACAAACAGATCTGCATTTGCTCTGCTGCTGGCTACTCAGAAATGGGGGCTCCCCAACTGCAGGCAGGACCCTCACCCCCTTCCCAGGCAAAGCATTGTCCTCCAGGCCACGGGAAGTACACGATGGCAGGGACAGCCCCCTTCCTGCCAGGGATGCCCACCTGGGTCGGGGAACCTGGGAACCTGGTGGGAGCGGAAGAGAACGGCCCTGTTTTTTACCAGAAGCACCCCACCCGCCTACCCATCTACTGCTTGCTGTTCCTAGAAATGGGAGAACATAGTCTGCTCCGTGTCTGTTGTTTTTGGGGACGCTTCAATCGCTGCTGCCCAAGACCACACGGCAGGGGACACGAGGTTCCTGCACAGACAGGCACCGCCCACGAGGAAGAGGGGGCAGAGCGTCCAAGAACAGGTGGACCAGAGCTCAGGCTGGAAACCTCGGCAATTGAGCAGGCCAGTCCCCCGAAGGCTCCCCCAAACCCTCCTTTTGTTTATTCATTCGGACGTTCATGGAGCACATCATTCTTGGGCCGGAACACTCAGCGGCTCCCCATTGCCAACTGGATTCCGACTTCTCAGACGGTCATTTCCTGCACTTCCCAACCCCGCCCTGCCCTGGCTTCCCAGCCACACCTCCCTCCACGCAAGTCACAGTGCACACTCCAGTCAGCCTGCTTCCTCCCTCCCTCCCCTAGACCGGTCCGTCCTTCCCCTCCCTAAATGCTATCTGCCTTTGCCTTTTCTCCTTTCCCCTTTGCTCTTGTCATTTTCAGGAGGGCGAATGCACCACCTTCTCCTGGAAGCCTTCCAAGACCATCCTACCCCCACAAGGATCCCCCCTCACCTCCCTGAGCTCCCTCATGGGTCCCTGCCACCGCTGCCACGAGGGAACTGCTCCTGTGACACCCTCGCGTGTGAGGTCTTATTGTTCCAAGTCAGTTACAAGCCTCTAGAGAGCCAGGTGCCAGCTTCTGTTTCAGCCAGGTGTCTGGGGATGAGGGCTGCCCCTGGACATGACTCCAGAAGAGAATTCAGCTTTGGAGAAATCTTGATGCCTGGGACCGCCGCCCCCCCCCCCCCCCCCGCCCCGCCGGAGATTCGGATTCTATTGTTCTGGGGGGGATAGGCGGGCAGAAAGGACCAACCCCATAATTTGTAGGGACCCTTGACCAAAAGTGAATAAGCATTTCAAGACAGTGTCATCAGAACATTAGACCCAGTGTCACACAGGTCACACTCCCGTGAAGCCGGCCGTGGGGGCAAGCGTTCAGACCTCCCCAGGTGATGTGCGACCAGCGTTGAGAACCACCTCTAAGGACAATGGGGGCCACTACAGGTCCTGCACCTCTGAGCTCCCGCGACAATGCACACGCCTCTATGCCTGGGCTGCCTGAAGCACAAACATTTGCAGAGGGAATGAACACAGGAACAGACGGAGGGCAATGAAGCTTGAACCAGAACGCTGGGAAGGATCTTTTTTCCGCTTGCTTTT